>NC_133618.1:25567289-25729021 GCF_048593235.1 Sminthopsis crassicaudata
TTGTTATTTAGAGGAGGGAGTCCTGGGGGAGGGGAGGGGGATCAGTAAAGGCCTTATGGAAGAGCTGAGTCATGAAGAAACCAAGAGTTTGCAAGAGTTGAAGCTGCCCTAAACACTCACTTGCTGTGTGACCCTGCACAAGACATTTTAGCCTGATTTACCTCATTTTCTCATCTGTAAAATGAGCCCAAGAACATGACAAACCATTCCCTTATCTTTGCCAAGAAAACCCCAAATGGGGTCACAAAGAGTAAGATGGATTGATAAATAACGGAATTCCAAGAGCAACAGGAAGGGCGCGTCAGGTCGGGGTGGTAGTCCAGGAAAAGACCTGACACAGAATGTAATCAGTATAGAACAGCAGCAAGGAGGCTAGAAGGGCGTGAGTGGGAGTGGGAGGATGTTGAGAAAGGTGAGAAATAAGAATAACTGCTTTACTGGGTTAAGGAAGGAAGCCTTTCTAGGTCTCAGTTTCCTATTTTGCATGATGACCTCCAAATCCTTCCTGGTCTGATTTTTATGAGGGGTGGGCTTGCCTCCCCAAGGCAGGAAGGAAAGGAATCCCAAGCCCCCCTTCCTCCCACTCCTCTGTCTCACAAGCTCTGGACCAAATGACCTTGAAGCAAGAATAGCATCCTTAAAGAGGGGCCTGTCACTGGGCCTGACACAGATGCCAAACCATTGGCTCCCGGGCTGCTGACGTCTCAGACCAAAAGCCAGTCAAATTGGTGACTTTTAAAAGCTATGATTTCAGCAATTACTGTAGTTTCTTTCTTTCTTAGTTTCCTCTTGTTTGCTCTCTGAGAAGATGCTGACTTCCAACCAAGCATAATGGGAGGGAGGATTTTTTTCCCCTTTCCCTTTTTTTTTTTCTTTTTTCTTTTTCTTATGCTCAGTACAAGCAAATTGATTAAATAAAAGCCTGAGTGTGATTGCCAGGAAATTGACAATTCGGACTACGGGGAGGTGACAGCTGGAGACTGTAATGCTCTTCTTCCCAACTCCCCCCTTTCTCCATCTCACAGGTTGAGAGCAGGATGCTGGGGAGGGGAGAAGTAGGGGAGGAACTAGAACATCTCCCTATGCTCAAATACCTCACCCCCCACCCCTGAGCTAGTGCCTCCCAGGAACAGAAGAATCCTAGAATGGTCCAGGAGTGAAGGACCTTAGAGACGATCATTATCATCCTCTCACATTCACCTGGCATTTTAAGACTTGCAAAGCACTTTACAAACTCGACCTCATTTGATTATCATGATAACTTTCTTGTGAGAAGTGAGGGAGAATAGAAGTTGCCATAGTTACTGTTGCCTTCGTATCTTTCTTCATTCTCAACAACTTTTCAGATGTGACCATTTCATACAGGAAATTTTGGAGAATTTTCTCAGAGTAACCAGTTGATGAGTGACTTTGGGGAGGTTTGAACTCCAGACTTGCTAACTCCAAAGTGGGCGTTTTCTTCTCTCTGCCATGATGGTCCAGCCCCACCTAGGTGGGGGAGGGGGGGTGCTGCATCCAAATCCAGCTGTGTGACCCTGGACAATTCACTTGGGCAATGAGAGCACTCACCTCCCGACATTGTTGTGATGATCAAACGAGATGATATTTGGAAAGCACATGAGCACAATGTCCGGCATTTGTTATTGCCAGGTTTGAATTAAATTGAATTGAACCGAATCCCATTTGGGAGCATCTTGATTATAGTGTTCCAAGGTCTTTTCCCCGCCTTGAATTTTGTATGTGTGAAACAGAACGAGGAATGCTTCAAGGATGAGGATTCTTTTTTTTTTTTTTTTTTTTTTTGAGGCAATTGGGGTTAAGTGACTTGCCCAGGGTCACACAGCTAGGAAGTGTTAAGTGTCTGAGACCAGATTTGAACTCGGGTCCTCCTGAATTCGGGGCTGATGCTCTATCCACTGCGCCCCCTAGCTGCCCAAGGATGAGGATTCTGTGTTCTCTGCTTGCCTGTATTGGAAGCTTGGGGACAGAAACCCTCTTATTTGATTTTTGAGTTTTCCACATACCAACAGCTTGAGTATTTGGGCTTCAAATTGCACATATGGAAACAGGCACCATAAGGAGCAATGATTTGTTCAAAACCCCTCAATATGACTTAATGCTAAAGGATTCCCCCCAGTGCGAGGCTTCTCTTTAGGGAATGGTTTAGGGAAAAGAGGAAGGAACCCAGAATCAGAACACCTAGTTTTGAACCTGACACTTAGATGCTGTGTGACCTTGGACAAATTATGACTCCATTGAGCCCCAGATTTTTTATTGGTGAGATGGAGATGATAACATTTGCACTTATCTACCTCCCTAGGGCTCCACTGAAAATCTTAAAAAGTGTTTTACAATCTGCAAAGTGCTTTATATACAGCAATTCTATGGGTATGATTATCTATCAAGTATTCTTATTTTACAGGGAAAGAAACTGAGTCTGAGGGAGGTTGAGTGGCTCCCCAAGTTACATGACTAGCATTAGAGATGGATTAGCGCTCCATCCACTAAATAGTGTTTCCTCTCAGTGGAAATCTGAGTTATCATTACCATATTATGGGATATTGAAAGAATTTGAGAATGGGAAAGGAAGGTGGGGACAGGGATGTGCTGATGGATCAGGGAGAGCTGATTGTTAAATTATGAGCTGTGAGCATTCACACTCTGGATGTCCAAACTACATTTATTTTGTGAGTTGCCTAGACAAAAAAAAGCAATGGGGGGAAATAAACTTTAACAATGCAGGCTAACTTTTTAAAATGTCCTGTGCTTATACTATCCCCCAAAAGCTGGTTGTAAACACTAACCAGCACATAGCTGGTGGGAGCTCAGCCTTGCTTGGCAAAGGTGTGGTCTCTCCTAAAATTCTGTTAATTGTCTAAAGCAGTAAAGAGTAGAGATGAAATGCAGGAGTGAGTTAGCTGGGGGTGGGGGTGAGGGTGCTATGTAGATCTGTTCCCACTCAGTGCTAGGAAGATCACATGATTCTGAAATCAGCTTTTTTTTTTTTTTTTTTTCCCAAATCAGTTCTTCCTTCTCCTCCCAGGAAAAGGCAGTCCATCTGTGAGACTCTGGAAACACACTCCGTGCTCAGGGACTCTGAGGAGGCTGCAGAGGAAAGGGCTCCGATGTTCGCTCATTTTTCTGATGGGAGAGACATGATCTTTGTCCTCAGAAGTCCATTGTTCCCTGCAGGAATCAGAGAGCTGGAAAGAAATTGAGAAACAAATCCAATTCCCATTTTGCAAATAAGGAGACTGAATGTCTCCTGGGAAAATGGATAGAAAGCCTTTTTGACCTTGGGCAAGGTACTTCATGTCAAGAAGTGGATAGAGTTCTGATGTTGGAGGACCTGAGTTCGAATGTGAACTCAGACCATTACTAGCTGGGCCATGCTGGGCAAGTCACTCACCCTCTGTCTGCCTCAATTTCCTCAGCTGCAAAATTATAATAAAACTCACCTCCCAGGGCTATTGTGGGGATCGTATGAGATAATATTTATAAAATAAAGCACAGTGCCTGGTACACAGTAGGTGCATAATAAATGTTTGCTCCCTTCCCTTCATTGGGCCTGCGGTTACACATCTGTAGAATGGGTATGATGGAAGGAGTAACTTGTAAAGTCATTTCAGCTCTAAGTGTATATACATCTTGGGGGCTTCTGTAAGGTCTGGATGGAGTGTTCCGCACATTAGGACTCAAAAGAGGCCCCGGAGATGTGGAAGTACCAAAATCCAGAAATGTGGAATTGAAAAAGCGGTGAGCCGGGAAAGTGCAAGAGGAGTGGACAGTTCTTGGGGATCACTGAGAGGCAGAGAATTGGAGGAAGTGGATACCTCCCCACAATGGCCTCTATGGGACTCCCTAGCTAAGAGGGCTTGAATGGATTGCAATCTGCACGAAGGAAAGAATGCTCACCCGGGATTTCCCAGGCTCACAGAAAGTCTTGGCCATCCATTTCCAATGTTGCATATGCCATGAGGCACAGACAGGACTAGGGAATGCAGCTGGCTCAGGGCAGGCCGTGTCCACTGCTGGGGACAGGAGAGAGCCCACGTTCTGGGCTGTGGGGAGGAGGGTCAAGGATGGCAGTAAGCAGCTTTGTACCCTGAGACAGCAGCTTAGGTGTCCTCCCACCCTGAACCATGTGATTCCTCTCCCCCATTTCCACGGCCTTGTGGTTTGGAACCCTTATTTCTGTGCCAAATAAACGAAATCCTTGGAGTCTTGGAAAGCGCAACAGATCCAGAAAGAGGGGAGACCCAATGTCAATCCCAGCTCTGATACTTAGGGGCTGCAGGACCATGAACAATCCTCACCCTCTGGAGCCCTGATTTCCCCAGCCTCTAAATTAGGGGCTTCAAGATGTTCTGAAGATCAAACCAGTTAATAGAAATAAATCTCTCCTACTAGCACTCCCACCCCTCTGAGCCAGTGCTTTTATCTGTGAAGAGTGGGCTGTAGGGAGGTGATTCGGGCCGGTTCCAAAGGACTTGTGGTGGAAAGGGCCATGCGTATCCAGAGAGAATCATGGGGACTGAGTGGATCACAACATGGAATTTTCACTTTTTTGTTGTTCGCTTGCATTTTGTTTCCTTTTTGACTGGATTTTTCTTGTGCAGCATGATAAGGGTGGAAATGTACATAGAATATTGCCCATGTTTAATCTATATTGGATTACTTGCTGTCTAGGGAGGTAGGGGGAAAACTAGGAATACAAGCTTTTGCAAGGGTGATTGTTGAAACATATGCATGTATTTTGAAATAAAAAGCTTTATATGTATATATAAAAGGGTTGGTTGTATCAGATGAAGGTTTTGGGCCCATCTCTACTCTGATCCTCCATATTGATCACCAACAACAGGAGTTAGGGAATACATAAGGTCGAGAGGTTTTTTGGAAGATTCAGGTCATCTTAAGGAAACTATTCTTCTCCAGCTCACCTCTCAGAAGCAATATCGTACCTCCTAATCCTTCTCTGGCGAGTTTCCCTTTCCTTTCCCCATCTCTGAGCTACTAACAGCTGACACTGACAGAATATATTAAAGTTCCTAAGCTGTCATCCCATTTGATGCTCACAACAAACAGAAATACTTACTGGCCTATATTGCAGATATAAAAACCGAGACGGGGAGACGGAAACTCACAGTGCAGTAACCAGCAGAAGCAGGATTGGTCCCAACTCCAAACCTTGCTTTCCTTCCTCTGGATTACACTGACCACATGACTTTTGGGGGAGCTCTTGGCACCTGGGAATCCAGCCCCAGCCTCCTCTTGGTCACCTTTCTGGTTTCAAGCCCTTTTTTTTGTCATATTTCTGTTACAATCGCTTGCCACTATTACGTTGCATCGTTATTGCATCTCATTGCCCTATCATATATTCATACTGCTTTACATAACTTACATTTTATCTTATTTTACGGTCAGGCGTCAGGTGAGGAAATAAAGGAAAAGGTCCTTCTAAGCCCCCCCCACTCTACTGCTAGGGCCTCCCATTTGCACATGTCTATACTTTAAATGCAAGCACATAGGATCTAAATCTACATGCACGCTTTTTGCATATTTTCTCTCATTACAACACAAGAGCCATGAAAACAAGGACACACATTTCCCTTCCCTTGCATCTCTAGCCCTCAAAATCCTGCCTGGTGAATAATAAGTACTTAAATGGCTTTTCACTGACCGATGCATTTAACTCATGAGTCTGCTTGGTGCCTGGGACAGAATTTTAATTCCCATCTCCCTCCTTCCAAGTTGGTAGAAGAGGGACCAGATTGGAGTCTGGGTGGTTATACCAAACCTTTGGGCCAACAAGATATGGAGGGGCAGGAGCAGAGAGGCGGAGGGCCAGCTGGGTCTAGTGTTAAGTGGTACCCACAGAAAGTGACTGGACAGCCCATGACCCTTCTCAACCTGGTCAGGCTTTGCCCCTCACATTCTCTAGCTGCTACGTCTTTATTAATTCAACAAACATTTACTAAATGTCTCTGCTGTGCCAGACAAAAAGACAAAAATGAGATAATCCTTGTCCTTGAATTTACATTCTATTAGGGGAATAAAACGGGCCCTAGGAAAGTCAACATGATGTAATGTGTGGAGGGGAAAACATTAGTGCCAGAGCATTACCAGAGTAGTAGCAGCAAGAGATCTGCATCTTGCCCGAGATCCAAGTTGGGAATACAGGCAGTTTCTGGCTGCCAGGTGCTCAGAGGCAGGAAAGAACGGGTTTATAACTGGGTAACTTTCCTCTCCTGGGCCTCCTTTTCACTGTCCTTCCTCCCTCCTAGCTAAGGGTTAGTGACAACAAAGATGGAAACTGTATAGTGTTCAGATCTTTGCTAGTCCGTCGATGGGTTGCATGATTTTGGAACATGGGAACAAAGAAAGAGGTTGTCCTTAAAAGGACAATTGTGTCAAGTATTTATTAATGGTTCAAGAAAAAAAAAATGGCCAAGAAGTGATATGGCTGCTGTAGTGGAAGAAGTAAGGCACAGGAAAAGATGTGTACGGTATTTTATCAGAATTGGCATGGGAAATAAGGCATTGAATGGTTTACCGCAGGAACAACCTTTCTGGGCAAGCCCACTGAACAAGATATTGTCAGGTCCTCCTGAAAGACAATAATTATTGACATAATTATGTGAATTTTACAAAGCACTTTGTAGCTCATCAGTTTTAAAACCCTGTACTACAGATATTATCATCCCCATTTATAGATGAGCTGAGGCTTAGCAAGGCTAAAAAATTAAAAATGAGTCCTAAATTCCCAGTTCCAAATCCACCACCCTATCTATAATACAGCTCCTTTGACCCACTGACCCCAATTTTAGTCCTTTCTCCCTCCATGGGATAACACATTCAAGTTCCCAACCTGCATCCAGTCCTGAGGAAGGAGCAGAGTAGGGGAAGCACCTTTAGGTGCTGGCCATAACTTTCCAGCCCAGAGCCTGGCCCCTTCGGCAGGATTCTTCTTCTTGCTCATCCCTGTGACTCGGAAGAATGTGGACATCATTTGCACAAATCAGAAAGCTGGAAGCATAACCAGCTTAACCATACTTACCATAGGGACTTTTACTCAACGAGGCCCCTTAAGGAGTCTATGGTTAGATTTCAGGGAAACCTAGGAATTTGGTTGGAACTTTTTTTTTATAATTTTTTTCCTATAATTGATTTCCCTTGTCCTCCAATAGATTATAAAATACGATTCTGAGGTCCGTAGGCTTCACTACCGCTAAAGGGGCCCAGTATATAATTAAGAATCCTTGTTCTCAGAATTTCAGGCCAGAAACTGGGGGGGGGGGGGGGGGGGGAGAAGCCTCGTCCCCTGCCCACCCATCCAAAAGCTCTGCACGGGAGTGTAGGGAAGCAGCACAGGATTGGAGTGAGAAAGCCCGGCCTCAACCCTCGGTCTCCGTCTTCTCTGGCGGCCTCAGCACTGGAAGGAGCCGCTCACTTCAGGCTTCTCTGCCCTACAGAACTTTAGGAAGCCAATTCTGTTCAGGATAGCTAGTATGGCTCGAAGCGAGAGGGCTGGACCAAATGACCTCTGATCCCTTTCAAACCAGTCACAGAAACTCAGAGTTGGAAGGAACCTCAGAGGCCACCCAGTCCAACCAACACGGGCCAGAATCTTCTCTCCAAGGCCCCCGGGCGGCGAGCCTCCAGGATTTGCTTGCAGATTTCCAGGAAGGAGCCCGGATTCCCAAAGCAGCCCATTTCACAGGCCTTTCTCCCTAGGTCACCCCTTGGATACCAGGCTCCTGGTAATTCCCACCCTTGATTCCTTATTCTCTGGGTCTGTTCTCTTTTCCTCATAATGGCCCTTCAGGTATCTGAATAAGCTCTGATGGGCACAGAGGCCCCAGGTTGGCTTCTGCTCATCAGGCTGAACAGTCCTAGTTCCCTCCTCATGCGGGTACGAATGCGCCCATCCTCCAGACCTACACACTCTCATGGCGCCCTCCCACGCCCATGGAACCCACTGTTGGGGCCAGGATTACTCACGTTGAGGGGGGTGCCAGAAAGGATGTGGGAGGCCTGCCTGGAGAATCTCTCAGTCCCTGAAATCCCACCATGTCCACTCCCCCCCCCATCCTGTGAAATTCACCCTCCCACCAGTGGGGGTCTAAGGAAGTGTGAGTCCATCAGATCTGTCCTTAGAGTTGGGGCCCGCTGGGAGGCCACATGGTCCTGGGACCACAGTTGGGGGAGGGGGGGTTGCTTGTTTCTGAGGCCAGAAAGTCCGCCCCCCTTCTACAGAAGCCCTTGCCGCTCAGGGAGCCCTGAAAGCCGAGGTTTGAGCCCCGGCTCTGCCCCAGGCCTCGGCCCGGTTCCGGAACTATCCCTGGCCTCTGACCTTTAAGAGTCTTCCAGTTTTAAATCTAAGCTCCTGCTCCGAGGCACTGACTGGGGAGACCTCCGCGAGTGGAGGCGGGAAAAGGGGAACCCGGCGATAATATTCCTTCCATTTTCGTATTTCAAAGAATTATCGGCCGGAAGGGGCTTCAGTTAGCATGGAGCCCGATCCCTTCATTTACAGATTTTGAAACTGAGGCCGGGGAGAACAGGAATTGCCCAGGGTCCCACAGGTGCCTGGAGGAGCCGGCGGCAGCAGCGGGCGGCCGGAAGGGGCTGGGCCAGCATTTCCCCAGGTCTCTTTCCTCTCAGCAGCCCTCGCCAAGGAGCAAGAAGGGTGCGCTCCCGGAGCTTCCATTCCCCAGAGAGCCAGGTCCGCCCCAGGTCCGGAGAATGGGCTTCCTCCATCCTCCTCCCTCTCCCTCCCCCGGTCCATCCCTCCGCCCAGGGAAAGGCATGGGAATCTAGACTATGGGGGCTGGGAGGTTCCCTGCGCCACCCTCTCGTTCAGGGGGGTTCGCTGCGTCCCCGAGAGCACCAGGGGCTGAGGCGGCGGCGGGTGGGGGAGCCTGCGACCTTCCCTGCGCTGCCCTGGGATTATGTAAGGCAGGCCATCCCCGCACCCCTCCGGTGGGGGCCACAAAGAGTTAAGCACGTGCGTCACCGGTGGCGTCACTAGTTACCAAGGAGGTCTGGCACCTGGTTTTTGCAGCCCCCAGGACCCCAGGGATGGACACCCTAGGGAGCCACAGAAGTCCTAGGTCAGGAGGGCCCCTTCCCCCCTCCTCCCCCAAGAAGCTTCTAGAGAGACCGGAAAAGGGGGGAAGGGTCCGCGATTTCCCAAAGTCTTTCCCCTCCATCTCCCTCTACTTTCCCCGCCCCGATCAACGGGACTTACCATTAGCAGGCACCCCGCAGGGCTGGGATCCAAGCCGCTTTCCCCGGTTCCCACAGAAGGCTCCAGGGAGGCGGCGGCTCGGAAAAAGCGGCCGGAGTGGGGGTGGGGTGGGGCAGGAGAATTGGCGAAAATCCACGAGAAGGTGGAAGTGGGGAAGGGAGGAGGCTGCTGAAGAGAGACCGCGAGCCGGAGGACCCCCCTCCCCCATCCCTCGGGACGGATGCGAGGAGGGGAGACGGGGAGACCGCGCGAGCGGAGGGGCGGGAGGACAATGAATGGGGAGCCGCGGAGGCAGGGCGGCCCCGGGGAAAGGAAGGGAGAGCGCGGCTCAGCGGGTGGGAAAGGGAGCGAGCCGTGGGCGAAGGCGGCGGCAGCCCACGAGGCAACGCGCAGGCAGGGCAGGCACCAGAGCGAAGGCAGCAAGATGCCGATGGAGAGGAAGCAGCGAGAAAAAGGGGAGGCGAAGGCGAGAGCGCTGGACAGAGAGGGGGCGGAGGCAGCGCCGACTGCGGGCCAGGGGCGGGGGGCTCCCGTCACTCAGCCGGGCGGCCCCGCTCATTGGCTCAGGCCAGCGCCCGCCTCCGGCCCGCGGAGGGAGCGGGGGAGGCTCCGGCCCCGCCCCGCATCTCCGGAGAGCGCAGCCTCCCGCAGTGCGGGCCATCCTCGCTTTCCGCAGCCTAGTGCCGCCTCGCGGGGATGCCGCCTCGCGGGGACAGCGACAGGCCGCCTGCGGGCCCGGGGCAGCCTCGCTTTCCCAGCGTTCCTCGGCTTAGGGTGACCGGCCCGCCACGGTTGGATGGAGGGGAACCCCTCCCGGGAGTTCTTTTGTAACGTGATCTGCACCCAGCACCCCTCCCTCCTTCCCCCCCCCCCCCAGGAATCCAGCCCCGCCCCCTCAACCTTTGGTGGGGCCCGGGTCAGTTCCCTGGGAGGGCGGGACCTTCCTCCACACGCCACTGGGCGGAGGGCTCGGAGCGGCTCCCATGCTGCCCAGGCGGAGGCGCTAGGCGGGCTAGTGGGAAGGGGAGGCCCGCCGCCCTATCGTGTCCTCAGCACCCCTCCTCTTTGGCGCAGGGACAGTAGGGTGCAAAAACTGCCACAAGAGCTACCAGCCTCCTTTCAGGCCACCAAAAAACCCTAGTGACCTTTCTCGAGGTGGGGAGGGGAGACAGGCAGGTTGGAGGCCTGGGACGAGCCCCTTGGGGGAAACAGCTGCCCGGGCAATGATGGGGGACACAGAGACATGGAGACTGAGGGGATGCTCAGGGGAGAGGATGGGCATGAAGGCGGAATGGAGGAAGGAATAAGCATTTGGGCGAGCTGTGCTTTCCAAATAAAGAATGGGAAGAAACTTGGAGCTGGGACCCGGCTCCCGACAGGGAACTGAGGCACAAGGTCATACTAGGAGGAAGTAGCAGGGCGGGCTGGGAGCCCTGCTTCCTGGATTACAAACCTTCCACTAAGTTCCCTCTCCTCCCTGCAGTGCCTCAGTTTCTTCATTTGTAAAATGGGAAGGCTGGATCGGAGAGTCTGTGCTACAGTCTAGGCCTTGACTCCTAAATGACTCCAGAACTTCAGTGGAGACGGGGACCAAGGGACCAGAGCCATTGCAAGCCGATGCAGTCAGGGAAATGGCCCGAGCCCTGGGAAGCTTTGAAAAATGGAGTCTGGAACACACTGCTCACCCTCTTTTTCCCGGGCCTGCTCCCTCTGTCCTTCCCATTCCCCCAGGGGGTTCTGCGGCCTCCCCTGAAGTCCTGGCAGCCAGTGACAGGGGCACCCCTTGCTGTCCATTTCTCCAAACAGCTTTATTGTAGATACTGGCAAGCGATGGCAGGGTTCCAGGGCGTGGCAGTGGGCACAAGAGACCGACTTCCTATCAATCTTGCTCTAAGCTGTGCAGAAAATGGGCCCAGGGCAGGAGACTGTGCTCCCCACGCTCCGGACTAAAGGGGTTAGAGGGGAAGGATGGCCAGCTGAGGAGCACACTGGGTGCCAGGTTTGACAGGTCACCTGAAGGTGGGGACCATGGCCTGGCCAGCAAGGAGACAGTACCAAAGTTCTCCTTATAACCTTCGCCATGGCCCTTTTCCAGCCCCTCAAAGTTGGGTCATCCCTTCCTTTCTCTATAGACCAAGTGCCCATTGTACAATGTGAGTCCCCCTCTAACTGGATAAAAGGCACTCAGAGCCAGGGCTGCCCCAGCCCAAGGCGAGCTTCCTGAGGTAGGAAACGAGCCGGCCCTCAGAGGCAGGGAGGGAGTGACAGGCCGACCACCCAAGGGGAAGGGAAGCTGCTGGAGGCCAGCAGGGATCCCTTCCCAGCACGTGCCTGGCAGAGCAGACGCTGGCACAAGAAGTTGCTTGTTCTCTATCTATTCCTCATTGCCAATGTGGCCCTGGGTGTTACATACCTCGCTGATTCTGAGTCCCAGGGGCTGGGCCAGGGGATCCCTAAGAAACAGGGCAAGTAAGGAGGAGATGGTGCAGTGGGCTGTGTAACCCCTCTAGGAAGAGGGTGCTGGCATGAAACGCCACCTGGCTACAGGGACCCGAGGCGGGCAAACGCTGGCGGGGCTAAAGCTGCCCAGCCTGAGCTGGAGGGCAGTGAGGGCCTCAGTCTCCTTAGTATTGAAAGTATAGAAGAGACTTGAAAAATCATCTAATCCCCATTTTACAGCTGAAGAAACTGAGCTCAGAGAAAGTGCCTTGGCCAAGGACATGGAAAAGTCACTGAGCCGGAATCTGATCCCAAGAACTCTCATTCCCTCTCCAGTGGCCATGGGACTAGGAAAGGGATGGCTATGGACCAGATGTGAATGAGTGGGATGGTGAGGAGACAAAGATGACAGGGAAGCTTTGGGGGTGGCCGAGGGGTCCTGGCTGGCAGAGGGGGCCGGCTCTTGGGGGCAAGGCTCACACACAGAGACGGCCTCTCTGGGAAGGCACAGGAACAGGGACTAAGCCCTTGGCCCGCTGGCACTTGAGGGTTCATTTTCCACAAGGGGTGGGATGGAGGCCTGACACCTTCTATTTCCCACTAGGTTCCTCCGGGACAGGGATCCCCTCATACTTCCTGGGCAGGTTTAACACAAGGGGTCTCAACGAGAGACCCAAGCACCTGTGGGGGAGCGCCCACCACCGGGGACCTCCCATGCCTGAGAAGTCTTTCCTTCCCCTGGCAACCCACAGCTCGTGTCCGGGAGCGCCCCCATCCTCTCTGCCTCCTCTACTAGCTGGACAAACGAATGGTTAGAGCCGGACTGGAAAGGGCCAGCTAACAGGCCACAGTCCTGAGGACCGAGCAAGAGTGTGGCTAGCCACTGCAGAAGCTACAGCTGGCACAAAGCATGTGGCCGGAGATCTGAAGGAGTGCGGGCAGCCTGGACTCGGGACTCCCTAAGCCTAGAGCCCTTAAAGGCAGCTCCTCTGACTGCCTCCTTTATACGGAGGAAGCCAGTTCAGGGGGCTCAAGCACCTTTGGCCCAAGGGGCCACGCCATGAGCCCAGAGAACGCAGGGGGCCTCTTCCCTCACACCAGATGGGGGACAGGCCACAGGCTGTGATGCTTAAAGGTAAGGGAGGGAGGGGGCCCTGGGAGGCCCCCTACTTTGGGATGCGTTTGTAAAAGATGGCCACGGCCACAGAGAAGAGCACCACGGCTACTGCAGAGCCCACCCACACTCCCCAGGAGTTGTCCCCATAGGGATGTTCTCCGGGCTGTGCTGCAGTACCAGGTGTCTGGCCCGATCCAGGACTGCTCCCGAGGGGACCCTCACTGGGCCTCTCGTCGACATGGAGCTTCAAGGTTTCCTGGAAGGGGCTCTTGGAGCCCTCGAGCTGTTGGGGGGGACAACTGGCTTCCAGCTTCCCTGCGGAAGGCACACTGGTGACCGAAAAGTAGTCATTCTCCTCGGGGAGATTCCCAGGAGCAGAGCCGATGTGGAGGGGGCCCACGCTCCCAGAGGAGGTGCTGATGAGCAGGCGCTCAGAGCCGCCGGAGTAGGGCTGGTCATCGCATGACTGAAGCACCCCAGGTTTGCTCATCTCCGCCTCTTCCACATGGGGAGGGGGCGCCTGCCTGGAGGCAGCTGGCCCGGGGGACATCTGAGGTGTCTGAGCAGGGTGGGGAGAGCTGGGGAACTTCGGGGCCAGTGGCGGCACCTGCATGGAAACAGAAGCTGGGCTGTCACTGGGACGCCGGGGCTGGACATCAGCGGGAGGAGGGACTGAGGCTGCTGTGGCCAGAGGCCAAGGGACAAACTGCATCAGCCAGCCTGGAAGGCCCCCCAATGAGCCCAGATTTGCGGATCAGATCGATCCTCCAGGGCTGGGTGAGGGAGGGGAGAAGATTGGTCCAGGGTCCCGTGGGGGGGGGGGTCTCTTTAGCCTGTGCCCCTCCCCTCGTGTAGGGTAAAGAATCCTGCTCAGACTCCAGGCCAAATCCTGTCCTGGAAGTCAGGAACTACGAGACCCAAAGGGACAAAGGCTGTCCTGGGCCCGTCCTGGAGACTGCTCTTGGTCTAGAGGTTCCCCCTTTCCCAGAGCTCTGTGTACCCAAGGCAAGGCAGAGCCAAGATAGCCAGAGGCTGAGAGGCCGGACAAAGGGAGAAGAGGGGGCAGGGCCTTCTGAGAGAGCTTGGGGGAGCAGCCAGCCCAAAGGATGCTGCAGGGAGCCACCTGCTCAGTGGGGAGTGATCCTGGGGACTCATTCCATGAGGGTCCAGTGTGAGGGGACAAATGGAGTAAGGATGGATCCCTCCCAAGGGAAGCTTGGGCCAGCCCTGCCCTGTAAGTCTAGTGTCAAGGGCAACACTCAGAGCTTGCTGGGGCACTGGTTAGAAGGCTGAGCCCAGAACCACTAACCTCCCTCCAAGAACGCAGGATGGCCTCACTGTGGGGAGGGAGAGCTTACCTTCTGGGGCCTGGGAATCCTGGTGGCGGGCACAGTGCCCTCAGGCAGCTCCGTGGCCTGGATGGGAGAGGCAGCCTGGAGCTGGTTCTCATTTCCCCATGAGCTTGTGGGGGAAGAGGCTTCATGTGGGGAAGGGGGCAGCTGCGGTCCCGATGCTGGGCCTGCCTTCTTAGTAGAGTGGGGCACAAAGGAGACAGATGGAGAGAGGGGGCCTCTGGATGCTGGGAGAGAGGCAGAACCTGGAAGGGAAACACAAATGCCCAAGACTTGTCATGTCTGAGCTTCTCCTCCATCGCAGCTCCCTCCTCCTGGGCCAGCCCCCGGCACTCCTGACCTGCTCCAATTCTCCAGACTGCACCCCATTCCCCAGCTGCCTCTTCCCCCCGAGGGCTGCTCCTTCTGGACCTCCTTTTGCACACGACGCCCCCTGAGAAATGCTTCCTGGCTGGCCGACTGGGAAGAGGATGTGGGGATTCTCCAGTGGACTGAGGGGCAATGGCTCAGGCTCAGGCGTGGCTTCAGAGGCCTAACAGCTGACTCCTCTCTCAGAGAGAAGGAAGGACGCTGGCCGTCACCACTGCCACCTACCCACTGACAATTCAGTCTGTCCAATCTCCCTAGAGGGAACCCCTTCCTGGTATACCCCAATGCTTAGCTAAGAGACCACTCTGCTCAGGGACCGTCTCCCCCGGGTCCCAGCTTTGCCTCTGGCGTGGAATCAGCCCAGTCTCTGCCCTATGCCAGCCGGCCTCTCAACCACTCAAAGATCCTCCTGTGCTAGCATGGGGATCAACCCCTATAATCCTCCTATCTTGGAGCTAGGAAGTCCCAAGCTGCAGTGAGCCAAACCGACGCCGACTGGGAATGCAAAGTTCAACACCAGTATGGTGAACCCCTGTCAGGGAGGGAAGAGGAAGGAGGGTCTCTGGGAAGGGCAGAACGGCCTAAGTCAGAAGAAATGGGGCAGGCTAACCTCCCATGCTACCAGAATGGGCCTGTAAGGGGCTGCTGTGCTCCCAGCCAGCTCTGATATTCCCCAAGCCTTTTCTTGACATTCTGACCATCTTGCTTTGAGAGGTCAGTGTCCTCCTTAAAAGGAGATGAGCCAGACTAACGCCACACTCCGGCATAGTCTGAGCAGAGCAGAGGAGGTCGGACGGTTTGGGAGCACTGCCTCTTCTGCATGCTCCCCGTCCCACTGCTGACCCAGGGAAAGCTCATAATCCATTCAGACTTCCTAACTGCTTCCTCCCCAACCTTATATTTGTAAAGCTGGGCTTTGGAGCCTCTGTTCAAACCCTTACCTTTATCCCTATTGGACTTTATCAGCCTGTCACTGGGAATTCTGGGAATCACATCTTTTATGCTAGCCTTGTGTCATCTTCAGATTTGATAATTACACGTCTGTGCTGCCATTGATTGATCCAAGTCACTAATTAAAAATGCTCAAGTACACTAGAATTAAATACCTCCCTATCTTCCCCAACCCTAGCATTCCACTGGACACTTCTGACCAAGTTAACATGGAATCACCAACCACTAAAGTCCCACCATTCAACCATCTGTCGGGTTCTCAATGCACCCTCTAATTATAGTATCATCTAGTCTGGGGCTTTTTGAACTTGAAACCCTTTTTCAGCCAAGAAACTTGGAAATGACCCCAGGTACATAAAATAGGCATACAAATCAAACATTGCTGATAATAAATCATAATTTTGTGACCCCCCACAAGAGGTTGTGACCCAGTTTAAGAAGTTTTGAGTTAGTCCACAGGAATTCATACAGGGGGCTCTCAAAAACCTCCTTATTTGTCTTGTTTATTGCTTATTAGCTACAGCAGTTTGCATTTTCCAATGCAAAGCCATTCTCCTTGCAGAGAACACAGACACAAAAAGAGTGGAGTAGCTGGATCATCTCGGTCTCCATCAGCAGAAGCAATGATCGGTTGTTTCATTGACTTTTCCACTTTCTTATAGGGAATTCTTCCTGAGCAAACTCCCTCTACCAATGCATGAAATGTGGAGAGTTGTCCGGAGCACAAAGGTTTAAGTGCCAGGATCAAACTTAGGCTCTGATTCCAGCCTCCTGGCCCTCTAACCACCTTGTCCTTTCCTTTCCTCACCAGCCTAAGACTGCACCGGGCCCACATCCACCTTCTTCCCTGCCTTTGCCAGCGTCTTTGGGGCCAGTCCTCTCACAAATTAAGGTGGCTGGCAAGTTTCCTGGCCATCCACATCAATCTCTTCCAATACTGGGAGCTCTTTCTCTTTGTCTCTTCTGACATTTGCCATCTTTCCGGGCCTGACTTCATAGAATTTTAGTCCACGGATTCTATTTATGCTTCCCCCGAATCCCATGAAACTTAATTCTCCCCAGATCTAGGATGCAGGTCAGTCCACAGCCTGTCCTTTATCACAAACTGGAGAAAATGATCACTTCCCTTCTATCTATCACTTCAATTCTATCCCTCCAAGTTCTTCTCTGTGAGAACTGTATTTCCCCTTTTTACTTTTTGTTCTCCAACTTTCAAAGAATGAAATTATCATTAAGACAAGTCAAGTCTGCTTTGATGGAGAAAGATCTCTTGGGGATGCCGAAGCTCTCTCATTCCCCATTTTATTGTCTCAAGGCCAGGATTATGGCCTGAAGCCTAAAGTCTTGCTCTATCTCCCTTTTCATTCAACAGGTCAAGTCTACTTCTGTTTCTCACCTCACTGATCTTCGCTCCTTTCACCATGCTTCTCTCCCCAACCCCTTGGTTCTTAGATTTCCTCATTAATATACTTTATTCATATAATACATTCATGTTCCCCAACCACTTTTACTTAGGGGTTTTTTCTGAATAAGGTGCCGCCTTCTAGAACTGCATTCAGTTTCATCCCCCACACCTTTTGCTTCCTGGGTCAGGACCTCACCTCGCCTGCTCCCTAGGCACCTATGTTCTGACGTCTGAGACCTGGATTGTACCATTGTATTGCACCATTGAATTGTACCGGCTCCTTCCTTGAATTTCATCTCCAGGAAACTCCTGGGCGTCTCACCTGCTCCTCTCTATGGTGTTGACCTTGGGGAAGATGCCGAGGCAGTTTTCACGCTGTTTGTTTTAAGGTCTTTGGATTAGACTTTGACCCTGGCAGAGTTCAATCCTTATGACTAGAGTCAGGCCGGCTCCATATCTGACCCAGAGGTCTGTCACTTTATGCTACGGTTCCTCTTCCCATCCTTGTCTCCAGACCGTACCAGAAGGAAACTCCACCTGCATCCCGAGCCTTCAGCTCCTTGTCCAAGGTTCAGACACTTTGGCCCATGAACACACATACACATGTACTGTTATATGGCGTGAGCATCTATGTGATGGATGGATGTATTCATTCTGCACCTCCATTATGTCTTCACACTTATCCCACACACATACACTGTGGCAGTGGAATAGTAGGCAGAGCTCAGAAGATCTTAATTCAAATCCAGCTTCAGATCCTTCCTAGCTGTGGGACCCTGAGCAAATCACTTATGCTGGGCTCAGTTTCCTCATCTGTAAAATGGAGATAATAATAGCACCTGGGACACAGTGCTTAATAAATGCTTGTTCCTGTTCTGATACATGTGGGCGTGTCCTGGTCAACCAGGCCCTGTTAGTCTCCTCATGGCTGCCTTTAGAGGCAGCTGCTGTTCCTGTCGTTCTTTTGAGGACTTCCTCTCCTTGGGCTCCTCTATCCCACACGTGGGAAGGCTCTGGGTCCCAGCGGGGGAAGTTTGCTAGAGAAGGCCTGCAGCTGTTTCGTCCTTCCATTTTTATCTTTAAATGCCCGTGGGATGACTTTGATGAACCTCTCACAGGCCCTTTTTAAACTAGACTGGCCTTCTGTTGCTTTATGAAAAGATACAGTTTTTATTCATTTTTTAAAAAAATTTTACAAGTTTTATGATCAAAACATGCTCTGGAAACAAATTTTTTTAATACATTTATATTCTAAACTGCTACTATCTTTGTTCTCCAAATTTGTACTGCAAGTAAATCAAGGCTCTGCTGCTTTGGGTACTTTTATGCTCATTTGATCTCTTTGTTAGAGCAACTGATTTACACTGGTTGATTTCCTTTCTTTTAGCCATTACCCATTTTTCAGTTTCAATAACTTGTTTGAAGAAATTGGGTTTGGATTGTTTTCATTATTTGTGCTTATATTTTTCTGATTTTTATTTTTTCTAGGGTTTTGGGTTGGGTTTTTTTTTGTTTTTGTTTTTTTTTTTTATACTGTTTTGGATCTTTTCTCTGACAAGTCAGCAGTCTGATTGTATACACAGAGCTGAGAGAGGAATGATTGTCAGATCAATCAATAAATAAACCTTTAGTAAGTGCCTACTGTGTGCCAGATACTGTACTAAGGACTGTCAGAATAATCAGCATGGTAATACTATGAGGAAGACCTAACTGGGAGGCTCTAATGACACAAGTTTCAAGGAGAAACAGAAATCCCCACATTGAAAAAAAAAATAGTCAAAATATGCTGGAGATGTTGATCAACAAACTCTTCTGGAACTGATCCATTTCACAGATTGAATTGTTACATTTAGCCAAAAAACCTTATGAGCAAAAGGAGAGAAGACCCAAGCCTGACGGGTCAGACCATTGACTTCTCTGCTTTTCCAAATGACATAATCAACATAGAATGGACAACAGTGCAAAGCATGCTGGGTTTGCTGTGGTGACCCGGGCCCAGTCATGACTCTGCAGCCCATTTCTGTACTCATCATTTGGGAGGAGGGGACTCTCTTCTTCCATCCTCCAAAATAGGACCCCCAGATGCTGCCAGAGTAACACAGACAGCATTCCCACCAAGGTAATGGAGAGAGCTGTTGGGGATCCCAGACCAGGGAAATCATGGTGGGGATACCCGCCATAAGGTGATTTACTCAACTCCGGGAGAGTCCTAGTGCTACTCCCTCCCTCCAGAAAGGCTATTTGTCCCCCAGTTTAGGGTCCCAATCTCCAGGACCGAATGGCTACCCTACCTGGAGGGCTGTCACCAGATCCTCCACTCACTTTGCGATGTTTTCTAGTGACTGTGGGGGCAGGAGCTGAGAAAGGAGAAGAGCGTCCAGAGGAGCTCTGGGGGTTCCTTGATGTGTCCCCAGAATGCGCAGGACTCAGGGCAGCCCCTGGGACCTAAGAAAAGGAATGTTAATAATAAGTCCAATTCTTTCAGAAGCAAACAACCTGAGACAGTGGAAAACTCACTGGATTTCAGAACCAAGACCTCGGAGCCCACCCCTGATGCTTTCTAGAGCCATGTCATTTCACCTGGGTCACTTTCTTCATCTGTAAAGTGGGAAAAAGAGTCGTACCACTGACCCAGCAGTTTTGTGGTGACATTAGCATTTTAGAAAACTATCGAGTTCTGGTAAAAGTGAATTTTGATCATTAAGAGACTCTAGGAAGTGCGGTCACATACATGTGTAACCCTCGGCCTTCCAAGGAAACCAAGGAAACCAGCTACTTCCCTAGAACCCATTCCAGGTCCTCCCTGCTTCTGAAATGATCATTTCTCTAATTTCTAAGCCTCTTTAAACAAGGACCAATCCAGTGTCTGGTCTAACTTTTTGTCCTGGTGAATAAAAACATGCAAGCCCTTTCCCTCAACCACTTCAAGAATAAATGGGGAAGTGGTTCCCCCCCATTCTTTCCATCTCCCTCAGTCTCTCTGACTTTCCAGAAGCTGCCCTGATGGAGTCTTCCCTGGCCATTCCCAGCCACGCTCATGTCTCCTTCTGGGAACCCCAGCTCTCAGCGAGTCTGGACCCCAAGTCTGGCCCTTACATTGTCCTTCCCAGACTGCCCGTCTCAGTTCTGTGGTGCTCCAGCCCTGCACGGCATCTAGTCTTGGGGGACTCCCAACTTCTCCTCCCAAAGCCCCAGAGCTCTGCTCTTCATGGAAATGTGAGAGCAGGGCAAAGACCTGCAGGCCACTTAGGGGGTCTGGAAGCCCTCATCCAGGTGGGAAAGGAAAAGGCGTACCTCTGCCTTAGACTCCGGTGGCTGCGTGTCCTGGATGGGGGCAGTGTGGCCGCCCCCGGCCTTCTCGCTCTCCAATTCTTCCGGGTAACCATTGTAGGCGGTGTCAGGCAAAGAGCTGGCTGCTTCGGCGGATGGGCTCCTGCTGGCAGGGACCCCAGGAGGTCGTGGGGGAGCGTTCAGGGACATCGGCTGGTTTCTGGCAGCCCGGCCAGCTGGAGCAGGGGCAGCAGTGCCTCTGGGTTGGTTCTGGAACCCTGCAGAGGTTGGGGAGTGAACAAAGAGGAGGGGAAGAACAAAGAGGTTGTTGAAGTCACAGGCTGAAAAGATCCTAGAAGTCATGTACACCATGGAGCCCAATGGAGAGGTCTGGTGATTCATTCTGAAAAAAGAAGGCCTGGGGAGGGAGGGAGGGAGGCATTCATGTGGAGGCCCCAACCCGTTCCAGGCTCTCTCCCTCCACTGCAGGACCTAGTCCTTTCCTAGGACCCACCTCCCCCACCCAGCTTCAGCACCCCTACTGGGCCCTTCTCTGCCTCACCTGGGCCTCCTGGAATCTCCCTCTGGAGAAGTCCTCTCCCTTCCTCTCCCTCCCCTTTACTCTACATCTATTTCTATTTACTCCTCTTCGAGCTTCATTTCCCCAGTAGAATCCCTTAAAGGAAGGGATTTTTAAGTGCCAAGTCTGGCCCTCTGGCAGACTTCAGTTGTTTTCAGTCTGGTCCCACTTGGCAGATACAGGAAGGTTTTGCCATTTCCCTCTCCAGCTCATTTTACAGATGAGGAAACTGAGGCAGGCTGGGTAAGTGACTTGCCCAGGGTCACGTGGCAAGTGAGGGTCTGAGGGCGAACTGGAACACTGGTCCCCACCTCCCCCCCACCCCCATGGCCACACCTGGGATACAGAAGGTACTTAATAGATATTTATAGAATGAACATTCGGAAGATAAATAAAGGCTGTTGTGGAAGGGAGGGCAAGGGGGCGAGGCCTCGAGGGCAAGAAGGTGGGAGGGCACTCACGGTTCTCACGGTTCAGGTTGGAGGTGTAGACGCTCTCAATTTGTTCAGCGAGTTCCGAGTGCTCGCACTCCCTCAGGGCGGTGATGAGGCAGGTCACCCAGCCCGTGCGCTTCCGGAGGTGGTCAAAGAGCTTCCACACGCTGTCCCGGTTCCCATAGCGCTCAATGTAGGCCCGGAGCTTGTCCTGGAAGAGAAGGTTGTGCCCACGGTCTGTGGCTCCCTCCCAAGGGCAGCCATCGGCCCCTGGACAAGGCGATCCCTGGCCCAGGACACAGGGACCCAGCAATCTCTGGGCCTGGATGCAACGATCCCCGGGCCCTCACCTACCTGGTCCGCTGCGGTGAGGCAGGGCAGGTGGGACAGGATCTCCAGGACGTCGATGCGGAAGAAGTGGCTGAGGTGCAGCCGGATGTACTGCTCCGTCCGGTCCTCCGCCAGAGTCATGGCCACTCAGGTCCTGAAGCGGAGAGGAAGGCCGGATTCGGACCCTGCCTCTGGCTATCTGGGCGGCCTGGGGAAGCGAGGATGGGGCTGCCTAAGGAGCTAAAGCCCTGCCATGATGGAAACCCCAGATCTTAAGGAAGGTGAGCGAGGAGGGGGGCCACCGATGAGAGCTCCAGCAGAGACGGAGGAACACCGGGAGGCCCCTGAGATTGCAAGGCTTGCTGCCCGTGGGTAACAGATGCCACTGGGCCACCCAAAGCTGCCCCTTTCCAAAGAGTGAGGGCAGATGCTCAGGGAGACTCCAGTATTCTCTTCCCCTGAGGACCTTCCACAACCCAATGTGGTCCAGGTGGTCTGGGAAGTCTGGTTTGGAGGCAGAGGGATGGACCAAATGACCTCTGATCCCTTTCAAACCAATTACAGAATGTCGAGTTGGAAGGAACCTCAGAGGCCACTTAGTCCAACCAATACCCGAGAGTAAGAATCCGGACAAGGCATCCTGCAGCCGTCCCCTGGAGACTCACCCCGGCCCAGGAGCCTCCTCCGAAGCTTTTCCCCACACCTGCCCCTCACCCAGCTCTTCCTTCCAGGATCAAACAGGGGAGAAGAAAGCCCGGGTGCACAGAAAGTGCCCTGAGTCTTCATACCGGGGACCCCCTCCTTCAAAAGATACTCATGTGCAGGGCAGCTAGGGGGCGCAGTGGACAGAGCACCAGCCCTGGAGTCAGGAGGAGCCGAGTTCAAATCTAACCTCAGACAGTTAACACTTCCTGGCTGTGTGACCCTGGGCAAGTCACTTAACCCCAATTGCCTCAGCAAAAAACCATCTTGATCACCCTCTGGATACTCCTGTTGACCATCACACTTCATAAAAGAGGGCCCCAGACCCCCCCCTTCCAATGGTCCCACCAGGGACCTCCCTTCTTATCCTGGACGTCCACATTGGCTAAGTCCCTGCCCGTGAGACCCCCGGCTTTTATCAGTTAAACTCTTGGCCGGCCTTCTCCCTTCATCTCCTTTTATTGCTTTTTTCATCCAAGTGTGAACTTTTCCATTTACCCACTAGCTCTACCGTTCTAGCCCATCCCGAAGGTGCCCCGCCACCCCTCCCCCCTCACTGGGTCACCTGCAGCTCTGGACCTCACGGAGCCGGCCGAGCCAGCGGTAGGGAGGTTCCGGCCCAGGCTCGGGGAAGATCGGCCCCGCCCACTCTCTCCCCAGTTCTGAGTCCGGCCCTGGATCGGCAGTAACCCCATTTCCCTTTCCAGAGCAGCAGACCCTGCCAGACGCTGGGGTTCGGGGGCTTACAATTGCACGGGTAGAGCTTCATTCCTTTGGGGGTAAAATCCTTCCCAGAAGTCCCAGTTACCGTGACCCACATGAGCCCAAAGGGAGGACACCAGAGGTGGCTTTTGGAAGGCTCCAGAACCACAGCCCACCACGGCAGAGCAACCTCGGGGCGCACCCGGGGACGGGGTTAGGGGTGCAGTTTCTGGGGAATAACAAAGATTGCTCGGGTTTTTACCTGACTCCCCCCTCCCCCGTAGAGGTAGGGTGATCTGGGTGAAAGGTCACTGGCGGGTCCCCTTGCAGTCAGAGATGGGGGAGGGAGGGGGGCCTGGGAGCCTGAGCCTCAGTTTCCTGGTCTGTAACATGGGACCAGCATCTGTGAGGAAGGCCACGGGAGCTGACCGGGAGCACCCCTGGCCCTTTCCAGGTCATCCCGGAGACCAGGAAGGTCATGTCACCAGGAGACGAGAAAACAAACAGCCGCGGGGCGGCACAGGTCGGGCCAGGCCTGGCAGGGGCCCATCCCGGGGCACGGAGGGCGGCAGCTGCTCGCCGGCACAGTCAGCACTCGAGAGGTCAGCCCGGCCCCCCCCCAAGGCCGCGGCCCCAAGGGGGAAGGGGGAGAGAGGACAGGCGGGGGGGAGACTTCGCTGACAGAGACCCTCTTTGCCTCAGTTTCCTCCTCCTCCCACCTGCTGCCCTCCCATCCAAGGACCTCGGTCAAGGACAGTGGCGTCGGCCCAGTTTAAATCCGGGGTGCGGGTACAAGAGTTTCCCACATGCCCTGGGGGAGGGGGCGCTGCTCCCCAGCCGCTGCGCGCGTGCCTTTGACCCCCGCAGGGGCGGGGACAACCCTGCTTACCTGCGGGCAGGGCCCAGGTCCTGTCCGGATCCCAGCCGAGGCCGGCGATGGCGCAGCGGCCCAGCCGCCTAGGACGGGACCCGCGGGCGGGGCCAGATCGAGGCTTGCGCCCGCCCCGCAGCACGCACCCGCCCTCGCGGCACGCGCCCATTGGCTGAGGGACGAGAGGGCGGGGCCTCCGGGAGCGGAGGAAGGGGAGATTGAGGGAAGGGGGCAGGACCGTAGCAATTTGACAGAAAGCAGGAAACTCAGCCGCCAGACCCCACCTCCGCGCTCTCCAGTGCACTCAAGGGGCTGGGGGAAGGAGAGAGCCTGGGGGGGGGGGGGGGGGACTGGAACACAGAACGCGACATGCGGGGAGAGCAGGAGGGGGTCCCCGGGGCACGCAACACACGTGGAAGGGGGTGGGGTGTCTGAGCTACAGAGCGCGGCATGGAGTCGGAGTCCGCCAGGGCCGTCCCGGAGGTTCCTGTCTCCCGATTACAAAGTCCGAGGAGGAGGAAGGCAGGCTGGCGAGTCTCAATTTGGGGTGCGCCCGGCCCTGACTAGGGGCAGGCAGGAACCGGAGGGCCCGGTTCGGCGGGCGGGAACCCCGCCCCCTCTGAGGACGCCCTCCCGGATCCGGGAGTCAGTCCTCGCGCCGCTAGGGGGCGCCAGGGTGCACGGGCTGGGCCGAGGTCTGGAAGCCCCAGATAGTTCTTCCAGCACCTCCCAGGCAAAGTCCCTCCTCTTGGTTTACTTTAACTGTAAAATAGGAGCAAGGCTGGCCCCACCTCCCAGAACTGTGGTGAGGAGCAAAGGAGAACTTTCCAAAAGCGCCTAGCACGGCCCCTGGACACAAAGGGCGCCCCCTCCATGCTCGCTGCTTTTTCCCCTTCTTCCCTTAGAGGTGGGTCAGGGTTCAGACATTTTGGTCTCAGGACATATTTACTCTCACCAAGGAGCCTAAAGTGCTTTTGTCAAAGTGGGGGGTAGTCATGGGTTTCACCCCTCAAATATAGAAATGTCAACAAAATAATTCTTTTGATAGGATGAAAAAGTAGGGGTGTGAGCCCCTTTATTTCTAGGACCATAGGACTCGAACCTATGCCCAAGAACTCAAAACTCTTCGTATATTAGGAAAAAAAAGTTACCTTTTAAAACATTCATTTAAAAACAATGTAAGTCCATGACCTCAATATAAATGACACGTGTGAAAAAAAGACTATTTTCCAAAACAAGAAGAATTTAGTGAAAAGGGGCTTTTTTTTTTTTTTAAACCAACTAATGCAATATCTGCTAAATAGCCAGGAGTCTGCAGCATTTGGCGGGCTGTGATCCGTTGTTTTGACTGAGGTATATGAAGAGAATCAGAGATGATGTTGCCCAGGGAGGATTTTCATAGGCAAATAACGTCTCCAGTGGGCTGTACACCGGCACTGAGAATCAAATTTCAATAAACCAAGAGCATCAAAGAATGGGGGAACCAGAAGAAAGCAGCGGGCTCAGCCCTTTCCTTCTCTTTTATTGATCACAGAGGCGCCTTGTTCAGTCATTATGTCTGCCTCTTAGTGACCCCAACTGCAGTTTCTCCTGCAAAGATACCAGAGGAAGTTGCTATTTCCTTCTCTGGTTCATTTGAAAAATGAGGAAACTGAGGCAACAGGGTGAACTGCCCAGTGTCACACAGTAAGTGACTGGATTTGAGTCTTCCTGAGCTGTCATTCAAACCCAGATCCACTTAGGGTGGTGAAGGGTGTGGCCTGCTGACTTCCTGGCCTAGAGCTGGCCCCTGTGCTGATCAGTGCTCTCTCTCCTCATCTAATCCAGTGGTCCTCCGACTTTTTAAATAGGGGGCCAGTTCAGTCCCTCAGACTGTTGGAGGGCCAGACTATAGTAAAAACAGAAGCTCACATTGTCTCCCCCCTCAGCCCATTTGCCATAACCCAGCCGGCTGCATAAATGTCCTTAGCTGGCTGCATCTGGCCCGAGGGCCTGAGAACCCCTGATCTAATCCAATGCCCCTTCTGACACTGCATACCAAGGGGAAAGGCCATGGGTGATGGCAGCTTAGCCCGTGACCCCTTTCCTGTGGCCTGCTGTCCCAAACTCCTAACTGGTCTCTGTGCCTCAAGCCATCCTCTGGCAGAGGACAAAGGATATTCCTCAAGCACAGGGGCTATTCCCCTGAACCAGCGCCAGTAACTCCATGATGGTGAGGACCAAATACAGACTCCTCTGCTGGCCATTATGAGCCTTCCACAAACTGGCTCCGTTCCCTCACCGACCGAAAATGGACTCATCAGTGATTGCTACTAACACCAGGGAGCATTTTATCCATCACTTTAAGGTTGCAAAGTGCTTGGCATGACATCTCACTGAATTCTGCCAGTCCCTGGAGATTCAGATAGACTCAAGGGCAGCTTCTCTGCTCATGAGGAAGGTAGCTCTATTGAGGGGAAAGAACATAGAGAAAATGGAAAAGACAATACAAAGCAATTTGGGAGGAAAGGCCTCCGGGTCTGAGGGGGTCCAGGGCTGCTTCCTGTACATCCCAAGTGACCTGAGGCTCTGAATAAAGCCAGGGATTCTCTGAGATTGAGGAAGGACAGAAAGCTGGTACAAAGGCAAGCGGATGGAAGGCCACAAACCGGAGGAGCCAGCAGCCCAGGGTGGCCGAAATGTGGAATGCGTCAATCATAAGCAGGAGATCTGGATGGTTAAGTCGAGGGCAAGGTGAGAAGGGCTTTAAAACACAAAGGACAAATTCATTTTTCTACTTTGGAAGTAAGAGGGAGTCACTATGCCTTAAGATCACCTCAAAGGACTGCTGGGGCGGCAGGAAGGCCAATTAGGAGGCAAGTTAGGATGAGAAATTAAATTAGGGGGCAGGGGTGGAGCAGAGATGGAGATGTGAGACATCTGGCAACTGGTTGGACATGGAGATGAAGAGACTGAGGGTCACACAGCCATGAGTGGCTCGGGTCTTCCTGAATACTCCCCCATCCAGTGCCCCACCTAGTGGCCCTCAGGGATGAGCTGCTTAGGACATTTGGGATCAGAATACCTAGAGGCCAGACACTTGAGAAACTCCTCAGAAGTGGCCACGTGGGGCCATCATGGGCCAAGGACATCCAGGGGGGGAAAGGAGAGGGCTCTGGCTGACTTCCACCTCTCCCCACCTGTCTTGAAGGGCCAGGATGGCCCAATGTGGGCACAGCCCAACAGGCTGGAGAGCCGCCCCGAGGCACTCAGCACTGGCTGGCCTCTGCTGCCAGAGGACCCACTGGGCTGAACCTGGTGATGCTCTTCCTGGGACGGGCTCCATGCAGACCTGTGCTTATAGTCATTGGAGAGAGAGAGCCCCAATAGGGGGGACGGACAGAGGACCCCCACAGATGAAGCCCCAGGCCTTCAAGTTTCAGGAGATTGCACTACTAGCAAAGCAGGGGGCGCCCCAGGCCACTCTTGTGGCCTATGGACCCTAGAGAGGACATCTGCCCCAAGGCACCCAGGTCCTTGGCAGTGATCCCTTCCTGTTTAACTCCCTAATTTATTCTTCCTGCTCTAACTCCGGAGGTCTTTTCTTCTCTTGATTCAGTCCTTCCCCCCTTGGTCTAAAAGTCAGTCCTACTGGAGAGGCTGCCTGGCCTACCCCTAAAATCCCATCTCTGCCAACTCAGTAGTTCCTGAAGCTAAAATTCCTCCCTCTACCCTTAAAGATCATGCCAGGAAACACGGGCCCCGCTGAAGAGAGGAGGCTGCACCGGGGTCAGAACTGACTGGGAGCTGGAAGCTCACGGTGAACTCCACCTCTATTAGCAACTCTGGATCTGGCCAAGTCACTCCTTCTTTGTGAGCATCAGTTCCCTCATCTGGGAAATGAAGGCATGAACCGATGGGGGTGTCCTGCCCGGCTCTGTGGGGCTGTCAGTCTGGAAACTCAACTCTTTTTCAGAAAGATGCTCAAACCCAGAGGGTCCCCAAGGGAATGATGACAAACAGGTAATAAATGTCCCCATCACCAGGTTAAGGACATCCTGGGCCCTGTGGTCCTATTCAGGCAGGAGCACCTGGTTTCTCGATGATGACGCCCAATCCAGAAACAAGCTTTTATTAAGCACCACTATGTGCCAGGCTCTAAGCTAAGTGCCCAGGATGCAATCCTGCCCTTAGGGAGCTTTCATTTGATCAGAACATGGGACACAAGGAAGTATAAACCAAAGACAAGCGAATACAAACTCAAGTGGTTCAAGCTCTGGCCCAGACCTACCTCCCTGCTCCCACTGACCATACCTTATCATCAGCCGTCTACGGCCTGAAGAGGCAGGAGGGGCAGGAGGTCAGTTCCAGTGAACCTCTTCCATGGGTGTCGTTTTTGGAAAATGCCCTCTCCCGATGAGGGCTTCTGGGAGCTGCAAGGTGGGACACGTTAGCCAGTGATGGCCCAGAGCTTCAAACCCCAGAACCCTGCACTGTCACAAAAGCCACAATGGAGGGTGACTTGGAGCTGTGGCAAGGCGTGTGGTGAGCAGACTAGAGCCCGTGGCCCATGAGCACCTGCATAGCAGAAGGGCCTACGAGCCATCCCACACACTAGGTGGCAACAGGAGGCAGCCTGAGCATCTTGCCAGCGTCCGTGTTTGTCGCCCCAAGCCATGAAAGGGAACCCTGGGTGGCTGGGGTCTCCGAGACTGATGGCAGGCCGAGAGTGGAGAAGCCCGAGTAGGAAGGTGCTGGGGGCCGTGGAGGGCCAGAGGGGAGGTCGCCGGCCAGCGTGAGGCCCTCACCGGCACAAGCTGGCACTTAGCTCCTTCTCCAAGCCCTGGACAAACTGGTCATTGAGAAAAAGCAGCTGGCCCTGCGGCAGGAAGTGGCCGAGGATGAGCTCGATGCGGTCTCCTCGCAGCAGGAGGTCGCTGCCCGATGACAGAAGCTTCAGGTGCTCCAGGAGCAGGCGGCCGAGCAGGCGCAGCGTGTTCTCTGCCAGCAGCAGGTTCTCGTGGGGCTCACAGACCAGGACACAGCTCAGCGACAGGACCCGGAGCCACACGGCCACCTTGGCTTCCTGGAAAGGGTCCCCGGGTCGAAGGCGGAAGACCCCCAAGGAGGCATCGTGCAGAGGGATGGGCTCATCGGAAGACTGGGGGAGGATGTCCACGGAAGGCCGGCCCGAGGCCTGCTGTAGCAGCTTCCATGCCGACTCTGCCTGTCTGGGGGATAACAGAATTCAGGCCCCCAACAGGGGACCCCAACTTTGGGCAGGCCTCCTTTGACTGAGGAGTCAGACTGAGCCCCCCCCCCCCCAACTCCCTCCTGGGCTAAGAGCCATCCTATTACTTTGGAGCACTTGGGACTCAGCCTCCACATCCATCAAATGGAGCCTGAGGGCTCTTTTAAGGCTAAAAGAGGCTGATCATTGCAAAAATAAACGTGAAAGCCATTGCTCTGTTCCAACAAGTGGCTCACAGGCTTGGGGCTTCCCTTCTGTGCTGGTCTCTGAGAGGCCAGCAGAGGGAGACCTTGGCCCATCCCTGCCCAAACCCGGCTGCCAAGCTCTGGGATCCTCAAAATTTGGGGCCGTGGCCCTGCCCTGGCGGGCTTCCAGGAGAGGTCCATTCATCCACAAAGGCTGCTTTCCACCCTCCACTGTAAAGTGGGCACAGCGATGCTTGCAGGGTCCCTGGAAGCCAAGGGATGAACAAGCAAACCTGAGAAGATTCTATCAGTGTGGAGTGCTCCTCTCACAACGCCGAGATCTTAATGTAAATGGGGGGACCCAGAACAACACAGTGGACCCCAGGCAGTGGACCCCAGGCAAGCCCTCCAGGCAGAGCTGGGCTTTTCATTTACCTCGCTACAGCCAAGAGCTGCTCCTTCCTGAGCAGTCTGTCCCTCTCTAGACCGTGTGGCCTGGGGTCATCTGGCGACTTCTCGGACCCAAAGACTTTAGAGTACAGCACTCGGCAGAACGGGGCGTCCCCCGTGGCCGCGACGCTTGGCGTATGGATCAGAAAGGCATAGACCATGGTGGCCGGCAGCTCTGTCCTAGAAGGGGAAGCCAGGACAATCAGAAGAGAGGAAAAAGAGGGGGCAGGGGGAGGTCCTAGAAGGCACGCTGGGCCCACACCAATGCCAACCTCACGTTTACCACGATGAGCTAACAGAGCCTTCAGCCACACTGACCTGTAGGAAAGCTAGTGATGAGGGCCCAGTTCTCATGGGACCCAAACTACACACCAGAAACACTCCAAAAAGATCTGGGGGGAATCCTAGCTTGGGACAGTTCATTCATGCCATTCAATATTCTATAGACCCCCGCTGAAGTACAATCTAGCTCAGAGGATGTCAGAGGTGCTGCATTCATATCCCACCATGGACACTTACCACCTGACCCTCGGGGCCTCCACAGGGGCTGGACACAATGGCCTCCAAGGCCCCTTCCAGCTCTGCACCTACGACCTTAGCAACTGTGGGCAGAGCTGGGGCAGATCCAAAGCTCAGATCAGCTCTGCCCTCCATCCCTGCAAGCGATACAGGCCCTATTTCTGTGAAGGCCTCAGCAGGCCACCCCAAGAAGGGGAGGGGGAGTTCCCTGGCTGTGGGATGCTGTTCTCTCTGTGGCTCATCTTCCTCCTCAGAGAAACATGGGATGTCAATTCAAAAGGGAAATTAAAGCCAGCCTGGGAACCACTGAAGAACCAGTTCCAGCTGACACAGAGCGAACCACACGCTTTCCCACTAATCTTTGCTGAGTTGGTTTTCTGGTTGCAAAGGGACTCTGATTCTAGAGCAGTCACTATACTGACTGTTTTTGCTGAACTGCTTTATCTGTTACCTGGAAGAGCTCAATTTGGGGGCACGTGAAGGAGAACAGAGAGGGGTGATAGATTCAAAAGGATTCAAAGAGATAAAGGTCTCTTACTTTTTTTTTTTTTTTTTTGAACCATGGAACTCCGCTGTCTGGTAAATTTGTGGAGTCCTCAGAATAATTTTTTTAGGGGCAGCTAGGTGGTGTAGTGGTCAGAGCACCGGCCCTGAAGTCAGGAGGACTTGAGTTCAAATCCAGACTCAGACACTTAACACTTCCTGGCTGTGTGACCTTGGGCAAGTCACTTAACCCAATTACCTCAGTGGAAAAAAAAAAAAAAGAAAATTTTTTACATGGATAAAAATTTTAAAATTCTTAAATGGATGAAATATAGCATCCCGAAAGAAACAGAGATTGGTGAGGAAAAAGATGTCATTTTTTTCCCCATCTAAGTCCATTGAATCTCCAGGTTTGTAAACTCCAGGTAAAGAATCCTTGAAGTAAAATGGACAATTTTATGTAAAACTTAAAAAATTTCCCACAAAACCAATTTAGCCAAAATTAGAAGGGGCATGTAAATGGGAGGAAAAATCTTCACAGTGAATTTCTCTGATGAATATCTCATATACAGGGATCTGATTCAAATTTTTGAAAATAAGGGGGAAAGAAAGGAGGGGAAGACACAAGAAAGGCTCCCTCTAAGATGAGCCAAGCCAGGGGCAGCTAGGTGGCGCAGTGGATAGAGCACCGGCCCTGGAGTCAGGAGGACCTGAGTTCAAATGTGATCTCAGACACTTAACACTTCCTGGCTGTGTGACCCTGGCCAAGTCACTTAACCCCAGCCTCAGGGGAAAAAAAAATTAAAAGTATATAATGAGCCTAGGACCAGGGGAATATCTTCTCCCTGATAACTGCCTCCATTCCCAGAGAATAAATAAATAAATTAAATAAGAAAAAAAAAAGCAAGACGAGCCAAGCTTGAAGGGAAATTGGCAGGAAGAAGGGGAATGAAGAGGTGATGGGCATCTCATTCATTTCCAAATACACCTGGCCGTCCCTAGCTAGCAAACTTCCAGGGTAACGAGCCACATCCCGGTGCCCTCCCTACTTCAGACAAAGGGGAAGCACATTTCTTCATCTCTGGGCCGGTGGATTCTTATGAGAAGGTCCGCGATGTAGAGGACGATCTGGGGGGCTCAGAACTACGGAACTAGTCTCCAACGGCCCCCAGGCCACGGGGACAGGGAGACCCCACGCGGCAAGTCTGACCTGTAAAAGGAGCTGAAGCAGGGCCGGGCCCACTCTCCCATCTCTGCCCAGGGAGGGCGCCACGGAGTCGGACCGGGCCGGCGGCTCCGCAGGCCTTACAGGGGCAAGGGCTGCAGAGGAAGGGAGGGGGTCAGGAAATGTCAGCTCTCCTCCACAGCCCGGCTGTCGTGGGGGCCCCAAAGGGCCGGGGGGCTGAGGACCTGCCTCCATTTCCCCTCTGTGCAATGGGGATGGTAAGAGATGGTCTGGGGAAAGCACTTGGCGGAGCGCTACAGAACACTCTCCTATCTTCAGCATTATTTGCTATTTACTCGATGCCTCGGAGTTCGGGGCGATGAGCTGCAGGTGGCGGCTCCTCCTCCTCAAAGACGGAGTACAGGGTCTAACTCTGGAACCCGAGGTCCTGAGTTCGAATCCAGATTCTGTCACTTTCTACCCATGTACGCCTTTCACTTAGCTGGGCCTTAGTTCTTTATTTGTAAAATGACAGGCCTACCTTCTACTCTCCTGAGTGTACAATTCTAGTCTTCACAGGTAGCAGAGGGATGGCTAGGATGACCCGAGAAAGAGCTTCCGGGGTCAGATGATCACCCCGGCTCCCTAGCTCCGCCCTTCCCTGCCTCGCAGATTATTGGCTGGAGGACTGAGTCCGCTAACGTCACTTCTGCACATGCGCCCTTCGACCTCAAGTGCATCCTGGTTGTTGTGGTCCCTCCTACAATCGGGCAAGCAGAGAGATGTCTTTCTCCTTCACCCATTCCCCTCCCCTCACCAGATCGCCCCCATCCCCGCCGCGGGTCCCCGAGGCCGTCCAGGAGAGACCTTGCCTCCTGTCCCCCTCTTACCGGGCCGAACAACTTCGTGGGGCAAAACCCTGACGCAGCGGTGCCAGGACTCAATGGAGGATGCTTACGTGAGCGTGCGCGCGTCACATAGTCGGCCTCGAGCACGAGCGCGCACCACGCTTTTAAAAGGACTTTTAAAAGGACTTTGTCTGGAAAGTGGCGGCAGGGCTGCAAATCCTGAGGGGAGGAGGTTAGAGCAGGACCTCCGGCTTGGGAAGCAGGGTCACGGGGTGTCGCTCTTGTCCTTCCAGTTTCACCACATAGTAATTTTAGAAAGGCGTGATTCCTGCTCCCGATCCTGCCTTGGCTCCGTTACCCATGGGATCAAAATACAAACTCCAGTCCTCCAAGCTGTTCCCCAGACCCTGAGCTCGTCCTGTCTTTTCTGATCCCCCAAACTGGGCGGGCAGCGGCCCTTGGGAGGCCCTCGTCCCATCCTTGTCCCGCAGAGCTCCTGCCCTGGCCCTAAGCGGAGAACCCCGGTTTCCGTCCTGTCCCTCTACGGCGCCCCGCTTCTCCAGGCCTCGGCCTCGTTTGTACGGTGGGAGCCTTAGCCTCCTGCACTCGGGGGGGAGGTCCCTTCCCGGGAACAGGCCCAGGGGGACTCGCTGCACGCCTCGGGGGCTCCCTTTAGGCTCCTCCTCCAAATTTCTGTCCCTCTCGTTCCACCATCAGTCAGTGATGAAGGCAGGGAGTCTTTCTTGGCCCGAATTGGGCGCAGTCAACGTGTGCTGGATTTAATGGAATCCTTTATGAGATGGCAATATTTATTATCCTTTTTTTTATAGTATTTATTTCCAATTACAAGTAAAAACAAATTTTTTTTAAGTTCCAAATTCACTCCCTTCCTTTCCTTCTGCCCTCCCTGAGATTCTAAGCTTGATAACCTAGGTTTGCAAAGTACAATCCCTTATTAGTGCTGTTGTTAAAAAAAAAAAAAAAAAAAAGCCCTTCTCTCCTCCCCAAAAAACCACAATAAAAAACAAAGTGAAAAGGAGTCCGCTGTGATCTATAGTCATCGCTTCTTTTTCTGGAGGCAGACTGCATTTTCCTCTGAGTCCTTTGGCATTGAAGTACATCCGTTGCGGAGAAGAGCAGTCTGTGCAAGCCGATCATGTGACTATGCAGGGCACTCTTGGTGCGCTCACTTCCTTTGCTTCCTTCACCTAAGTTTCCAAGTGTTTCTGAATTCTCTACTGCCGAGGGCTCCATCGCTGGGGAGCCGGGGAGTGCAGTGGCTGAGCATCAGGCTGGGCCCTCCTCTCTGAGTTCAGATCCAAACTCTTATTACCTATGAGTACGTCACCTGACCCTGTTTCCTCCTCAGTTTCTCATCTGTAAAACAGGCTGGAGAGGGATATGGCAAACCCACTTTGCCAAGAAAAGGAGCCAGGAAGAGCGAGACACAATGAGACGGGAAGTTTCATCGCAATTCCATGCCGCCCACAACTTGTTTAATCATTCTCTAATCGATAGCCATCCTCTCAGGTTCCAATTCTTTTCTATACCACAAAGAGCTGCTATCCATATTCCTCTACAATAAGTCCTCTTCTTTTTTAAAAAAATCTCTGGAGATATTAAGGAAGGGAAAGGGACCCCCATGTGCAAGAATGTTTGTGGCAGAAACTGGAAACTGAGTGGATGCCATCAGCGGGAGAATGGCTCAATTAATTGTGGTATAGGAATGTTATGGAATATTCTTGTTCTGTAAGAAATGACCAGCAGGAGGGTTTCAGAGAGGCCTGGAGAGACTTACAGGAACTGATGCTGAGTGAAATGAACAAGACCAGGAGATCATTGTATATGTCAACAAGAAGACTGTATGATGATCAAAAATGATGGGCGTGGCCCTCTTCAACAATGAGAGGAACCAAATCAGCTCCAATAGAGCAGGAATGAACTGAACCAGCTACACCCAGCGAGAGAACTCTGGGAGACGAGTGTGGACCACTCCATAGAATTTCTACTTTCTGTTGTGATTTGCTTGCATTTTTGCTTTTCTTCCTAGGTTATTTTTATCTTCTTTCTAAATCTGATTTTTCTTGTGCAACAAGATAACTATAATGATGTATACATATACTTTAACATGTATAACATGTATCGGACTGCCTGCCATCTAAGGGAGGGGGTGGAGGGAAAGAAGGGAAAAGTTGGAGCAGAAGTGTTTGCAAGGTTCAATGCTGAAAAATTACCCATGCATATATCTTGTAAATAAAAAGCTATAATAAAAATAAGTAAATAAATAAATCTCTTTGGGATATAGACCTAGTAATGGTATTGCTAGATCAAAACTTTGATTTCCCTTTGGGCATCGTTCCAAATTGTTCTCCAGAATGGTCAAATTGGGTCTGCATCATGTCCTGATCTTTTCACATTAACACATTTGTAATTTTCTTTTTCTGTCATGTTAGCCAATCGGAGAGGGGTGAAGTGGAACTTCAGAGTTGTCTTAATTTGTATTTCTCTAATCAATAGTGATTAATAGCATTTTTATATGACTATAGATAGTATTCTTTTTTTTTTTTTTAAAGAACAGAACTTCAGAAATTTAAGAACCTTCCTAAATTTCTTCTCAATGGATTTAGCCCATTATTCCAGCCTGCTGAGATTCTATTACCTAACATATCAGTTACTGTCTCACCTTTTTGATCAAATGAGGTCCTTAGGGTGCTAAACAGAGATTAGCTATTATTATCAACTTGAAAATCTGATAATCATATTTGTGCTTTGATGAGGGTCATTAATCAAAATTATTGAACAGAACTGGAGCAGCTAGGTGGCTTAGTAGATAGAGCATTGGAGTAGAAATTGGAAGATCCATCTGAGTTCAAATCTGGCCTTACTGGCTGTGTGACCTTGGAAAGTCACTTAACCTGTTTGCCTCAGTTTCCTCATCTGTAAATCAGCTAGAGAAGGGAACAGCAACCCACAAGAAAAATCCCAAATGGGATCATGAACAACAAGGGAGAAGACTGAGTCAGCCTCTACTTCCCCTCCTGGCTTCCTTGGCTTTCTTCAAGTCTCAGCTAAAGTCTTACAAGATTTCTTACAAGATGTGCAAAGTGTCTGAGGCTGGATTTGAACTCAAGTTTTCCTGATTCTGGGGCCAGTGCTTTTTCATTACATAAATTACCTGAAAGTCTTTGGAAGGGATTTTCTGTACCCTTACATGCAAATATCAAAACTAAACAGCATTTTAATGTGGAAACTTCCTTTAGTTTAGACATGAGGTTTTGTTAGCTTGTAAAACAGGCCCAGTCATCTCAGCTTGTTACTCAAATAAACACACCTTCTTTTATTATTATTATCATTATAGCTTTTTATTTACAAAACACATGCATGGATAATTTTTCTTTTTCTTTTTTTTTTTTTTTTCTGGGGCTGGGGTTAAGTGACTTGCCCAGGGTCACACAGCTAGGAAGTGTTAAGTGTCTGAGACCACATTTGAACTCCGGTCCTCCTGAATTCAAGGCTGGTGCTCTATCCACTGCGCCACCTAGCTGCCCCGCATGGATAATTTTTCAACACTGACCCTTGCAAAACCTTCTGTTCCAAATTTTCCCCTTCTTCCCCCACTCTCTCCCCTAAATGGCAGGTAATCCAATACATGTTAAATATGTTAAAATATATGTTAAATCCAACATGTGTATACATATTTATAAAGTTATCTTGTTGCACAAGAAAAATCCGATCTAGAAAGAAAGAAAAAAAAACTGAGAAGGAAAACATAAATGTAAACAAATAATAACAGAAAGAGTGGAAATGCTATGTGGTGGTCCACACTCATTTCCCATAGTTCTCTCTCTGAGTGTAGATGACTCTCTTCATTACTGAACAATTGCAACTGGACAAACACACCTTCTAGGGGTTACATAAATATTTTGTCCCCTGCACATATATTGGATTTAACAAATATTTTAACATATTTAACATGTATTGGACTACCTGTCATCTAGGGGAGGGAGTGGGGGGAAGAAAGGGAAAATTTGGCTTTTTTTCCTTCCAAATGTATGTTAGCTAGTAAAATATCAGTTCATTTACTGATTTCAATTGAATTCATAATAGCTTATGATGTGACGTGATCTCTATATTCTCAAGGAGCAGATAGCACTCAATTCAAAATAATTCAAGACGAGGCAGTTTTCTTCAAGGGAAAAAAAGCTCTGGCTTAGGAGCCTCCACACCTGGTGTAAGAATAGAATTAAAATCACGTCATTTGGCCCTGATGACTAGATTAGGAAAAAAAGCACCTTTTGACTGATTCAAACAAGAGCAACTGAGTATAAGCAGGGCCTGTATGCCTCCCAGAATCAATCAAAGCCACTTTGGGAGACACAGGATCATACCCTAAGTAATTTAAGAGGCAGAAGCTATCTCGAAGAAAATTGGAGTGGGTGAAAGATTCTAAGAATCTGTACTCCTGAGAGTGGAACACACAGGAAGCAACGGAATGTCTAAACTGTGCCAAACAAAATAATCAAAACAACAACAAAAAACAACCCTTAAGGAGAATCTTTCGTTCTCAGAAGGAATGACGCAAAGGGAAGTCTCAAGAAAAGGGCAGCTCTTTCTCCTACATTCCTTCCCTTTGCCTATCTATTCCTAGATACCCATAATTAATCTGCTGTTTGGTCACCAAAATTATTGCCTTAACTACAAAGAGACGAGGGTTAACTAGAGAAGATAGAAATGAAAATTAGGCTGAAAATCCATTAGGAACTTGCAAATAATGAGCTCATTTTGAGCCAGGGGAGTAATGTAATATCCTCCTTAGGTCCCCTCGGTTCTTTCTTTTTCTTTTTTTGCTGAGGCAATTGGGGTTAAGTGACTTGCCCAGGGCCACACAGCTAGGAAGTGTTAAGTGTTTGAGGCCACATTTGAACTCAGGTTCTTCTGACTTCAGGGCTGGTGCAATATCCACTTCGCCACCTAGATGCCCCCAGTAATCTCTTTTTCCACCTTAGGAATTTCAGTTTTAACTTTAGGTGAAAAGTTCTGTGTTCAATCACAATCACCTTAAACCTTTAATGAGGAAAAGTCCTATCATATTGGGAGAAATTGGATTCTCTGCTAAATCATACATTATTTATCTCTACTTACAACCAATTCTGAGGCAAAATTCAATTTACTGGGCAAATATTTGGATGACAAAATAGCAGATTAGATTATTATGTTTGTGAATATGCAGGTATTGGGAAAATGGTGAAAAAGGTGACCTTTCCCTGTATCCTCTGTAAAACTTTTTAAAATCAATGACTCCCTCCTATCTATCAGATTGGTTAAAATAATAAAAGGGGGAAATTACAAATTGTGAGAGGATGTGGAAAAATTGGGACATTCATTCACTCTTGGTGGAATTGTGAACTAATTCAACTTGTCTGGAAAGCAATCTGGAATTATACCCAATAGTTATAAAAATTCTTTATACTATTATATACCATAGTATGATATATGTAGTATAAGTACCATATATATATAATATATCTTACTATATCATATCCTTTGACCCGGAAATACCACTCTTACAACTGTTTCTTAGGAAGAAAAGAAATGAATCTTTATGTTCTAAAGTATTGACAGAACTCTCTTTGTAATGGCAAAAACTGGAAATTGAGGGGATACTCATCAACTGGGAAATGGCTAAACAAGTTGCAGTATATGCTTGTGATGGAATACTACTGTGCTGTAAGAAATGAGGAACAGTCTGATTTTAGAAAAACCTGGAAAGACTGCATGAAATATTGAGGAATGAAAAGAGCAGAACAAGGGAAATGTTATTATGTACAGTGACAGCAATAAAGTCATTCTGAGTATTATGAATACTCACATCAACTACAAAGGAGCCATGAAGGAAGATGCTATCCACCTCCAGAGTAAGAACCGATAAATAGAAGTATACAGGTATGGTTTTATATGTACACACACACACACACACACACACACACACACACATGTGGATAGCTTGAACTATATGTTTCATAGACATCTCAAACTCAAGTTATCCAAGATTGAGCATCTTTCCCTCCAGCCCTCCCCTCTTCCCAGTTCCTTTATTACTATCAGGGTTCCACCATCCTCCCCGGTACCAGTTCTCACAAAACCATGCAGCATGCTGGACTCAAATCTCTCTCACCAGGATATGCAATTTGTTCTGCCTTTATAACATCCCTAGTAAATTCCGTCCCCTGCTCTGACAGTCCGTCATCTACATCCAGGCCCTCAGCCTCTCAGTCCTGGACTGTTACAATAGCTTGCCTGTTGCTCTCGCTCCTTCAAGTCTCTTCCCACTTCCATCCATCTCGTCCCATCAGTCAAACTGGTCTTTGTAAAGTCCAGACCTGACCGTGTCGCCTTCTATGTAATAACCTCCTAGAGCTTCTTATTGATCCTAAACTCAAATAGAAAATCCTACGTGGCTTTTAAAGACCTGCACTTTCCCACCTTCCCAATTTGCTTACATCTTATTCCCCTCTATAACCCCTAGGAAGCCATATGCTGGCTGTTTCTCAAACAAGACATTCCGTCTCCCAATCCTGAGGCTTTTCACTGGCTGGCTGCCATGCCTAGAACTCTCTTCCTGCTTATTTGGTCATTGTTTGGACTCTGATGGTTCACAATGAGTGTAAACAGCCATTTCAGTTTTGGCCAGAAACCCTGAGAATCTTCCCTTCCCAGACTGAATTTTTTTTTCCAGTCTAGGTGAAAGAGGCCGTTCTCTGCCTAGTCTTAATCACAGACAAACTGAGACTAGGGGAAGAACTTAGATTGAAAAGCTTGAAAACATCCAGGCCCTTTTCCGAGAGTCCTGATCTACAGCCAGCCACTAGGCCCAGATGAGGAGAAATGAGACGGCTCACTTTGCACAGCCCTGTCGCACCTCAATCCCATTTACTTCCCAGTGTCCTGGTGCTCTTTGAGAAAGAAGGACAAGCAATAGTAATAAATAATAAAAAATATATACTAATAAATAATTTTTAAAATCTCCCTCCTCTTCTGTCTCCTGTTTCCAAAGGTTACTTCAAATCTTAGTTAAAACTCTACCCAAAATTCTCAGATCCCCTTAAAATTAGTCAGTCAGTTGTTGTTATTGACTATTTGTTATTGACTGACTAATAAGCATCAATTAGGCACCTACTCTGTGCCAGGCACTGACACTGCAAAGAAATCCAGTCCTTGCTCACGAGGAACTCATCATCTAAAAGGGAAAGACAACATGTAAAAAGAAACTGAAAAGGGGAAAAAGGGAAGGTTCCCCACCAAAGGGCATAATTAAGTTCTGCAACCAGGTGGGAAATGATGGGGTGGCTGCCCTGGACCTCCTCCTTAATAAAGGGTCAGGGAGGAGTTCTCTGATGCCTACCCCCCCACCCTCTCCAACCACAGAGAGGGAAGGACCCTAAGGATAGCGTCCTGAGACTGGTGAATTTTATAGTTCATTTTATCTTACAGGAAGACGAGTTTCTAGAGATAATGGTGGAGATCAAGCCAGCAGCCATCAGGGAGGTGGTGAGACCTGATGCTAATAATGCCTTCCTCTGGGTATGTCTAGTTTATCTGGAGTATATCATATATACAACATATATATAGTGCTTTCTAAAATATAAATGTATAATAATATATATAATATATAAAATATAGCCATCTATGCATGTGTTTTATATAATACATATTTATTTGTGTGTAGTTGTGTCCATGTTTGTCTGCCTCTAGACTGGCTGCTCCTTAAGGGCAGGGATTGTTTTTGCCTTTCTTTGTATCCCTGGTGTTTAGCACAGTCCCACAGAGGGTAAATGTTTAATAGGTTCTTGTTGGGGCAGCTAGGTGGCGCAGTGGATAGAGCACCAGCCCTGAAGTCAGGAGGACCTGAATTCAAATGTGACCTCAGACACTTAACACATCCTAGCTGTGTGACCCTGGGCAAGTCACTTAACCCCAATTGCCTAGTCAAAAATGAATAAATGAATAAATTAAAAAAAAAAGATATCGGAATAAGTTCTTGTTGACTTGTCTTGCCTTTCCAAAGCTCCATCCTTTCTCCATCCTCTCCCATCCAAACACTTGGATTTTCTTTCCCCATTCTAAGAAAGTCCACCCTTTTATTCCAGTGGTTTCAGGCAAAGCTCAGCCTGTCGCACAATGACTTTGATTCCCTTAAGGTATACAAGCCCGTTTTCTCCTACTTAAAGCAGGAGCCACTGAAAGCATGAAGACCAAAGTCTTATCCTTGGGTATAAATCCTGGCCTGCCACTTATTAATCTGTGTCATCTCGAACAGTCTCAACCTCTAGACCTTAGTTTCCATGGCTGCGAAATGAAAAGGTTGGACTACCTCACCTGTGAGATCCTTTCAAGGAGTCCTGGTGACTTAAACAGCCACAACAAAGAGCCTAAGCTCATCGGGTTAAGTGCTTTCCCCTTGAAAGGTTCTGTGGATAGAAAAAGAAAAAGTCTCAGCCCAGAAAGAATTCCACTTCTGGAGGCTATAAAGGGTGCACAGATATGCAGATGTCCCTGAAAGAGGGAGAAGAATGAAGGGATCTGGGAGGGAGCATCCAAGGAAAGCTGCCCCGAGGAGGAGGCCCCTGAAGGTAAGGAGGGGACGTATGGGGAAGGGGCAATACAAAGTCTTCAACTTGGGGGAGTCCTGGGAGAGTACAACTGTTCTCACGGTTTTAGGCCTCAAAAAGGGGGGTTTCATGGTGGAGATGGTCAGTGGGGAAGCTCTGTCTCTGGCCGCCAGGGGGAGCTCCTGCACTGGGCCAAAGGATGCTTGACCTGGGACCGAGTCCCCCAGCTTCTCAGCCGGCACACTCCCTGGTGCTTCCCTTAATAACAGCTCCCATCTCTCATCCCCATTGTACAGATGAGGAGAGTCAGGGTCAGGGACTTATACCGAGTCACAACTGGTATATAGCAGAGCTGGGCTATGGACGCAGGGCTCCTGGTCTCCAGGAAGCCGCTAACCAGCAGAGCTTCCCCCGTACCCGGGGATTAATATGTTGCTGGAAGCCACAACTAGGTCCTAGTGATCTGTCTTCAGGGCTGGGTTCAAGTCTAAATTCAATCTTGGATTTATCTCCCCACAACAAACTTTTATTACTAATGGGGAGAGGATGAGAGCTCCCTTGAAAGATTATAGGAGAGTAATTAGATAAGGAACCAAAGGGAGAAATTTACCAAAAAACAACCAAAACAAAAAACTTCTTAATTAAAGTGGAATGAACTGCCTCCTGAGGGAGTGGTCATGGAATCCTAGGATCAGAGATTTAGAAGCCGAAGAAACCGCCCAGATCATCCAATCCAATGGAGATAAGGAAGCCGAGGCCCAGGGGATGTTGGATATCAGGTCCAGAGCCGCAGAGATGAGATCCAAACTCAGGTTCTGTGACTCCAAAGCCCTCACAGGAGATTTTCCAACAAAAGCTAGATGGGTGTTTGCTAAGTGGGATGGATTCCCAGGAGGGTTTCTAGAGGTAAGATTTGCAGCGTGCTTTACCTATGTTAAACCCTGAGGTTAGGTGCTAGTATCATCCCATTTTACAGATCTAGAAAAAGAGGCTGAGAAAGGTTATAGTGTCACAAAACTAGTAAAGGAGGTTTGTTTTTTTTTTTAATTCTAATTTGTTCCCTCCCATCAATCCCTGCTTATTATCTATATTATTATAATTATATATAATTTATATTATATAATATTGTATATAATGTTATGTATTATAATATATAATAATATCTATATTATTATTATAAAGACTTATCATCATAGACATGGACAAACTGCAAACACTGAGTGTCTACTCTGTGCAGGGAATCCAAGCCAGATGTTAGGTTTATAAGGTAAGGGCCAGTGTAAACATTCACATAGTAGGTTATTGGCTGCAAGGAAATCGACCCAGGGAGAGATCAGTGTAACCTGAAGAAGGGAGGAGAAAGGGGCACCAGCCCTGGAGTCAGAAGCACCGGAATTCAAATTCAACCTCAGATACTTGACACTTATCAGCTGATGATCTTGGGCAAGTCACTTACTCCTTATTGTTTCCCTCCTCCAATAGTAATAACAAATCAATTTTAATAGAAGTAAGGAGGCAGTGTGGTCCCACCTGCAGGCACTGGTGATCCCCAGCTCTCCTCCTCTACCTCCTGGCTTCATGCTTTCCCTTCCCCTTAGTGCCATCCCTCGTGGATAATCCACCATGATTCCTGCCTCTATCTTGTGCCCTCAGAGAAATAACTCCCAACAGATGGGACTCCGTCTTTGTGCCTGTTTCCCCATAATGCTTGGCGCAGAGTAGGCGCTTTCTAAATGTTTATGGGCATCCCCCAGATTTTTAAAGTGGGATTCGGTCTAGTAAATGGAGTGACAGCAGCCAAAGGTTCAACTCTCCCAAGCCTGAATGAGTAACCTCCTGGTGCTCCTGATAACAAAACAAAGAGATTAAATCTTAAGGGAATGGGGGGGGGGGGAATGATTCACTGTAATTGCAAATTCTAACGACAGAAAGCTCCCCTAGAGTTAGATAAGAACTCTGGGAAATTCTTCTGGGATCCAGAAGGGCCCCAACCTCATGTGCCCAGAGGGCCCGAGCAGGGTCTCAGCTAGAATTTGGACGTGGCCACTCTCGCTGCCCCGACCTCCGCCATGGAACAGTGGGGGAATCGGTCCATCCAGGAACATGCCTTAAGTGCTTGAGACATGCCCCATCCAGAAGCACAAATGTGGCCATTCCTGCCCTCCAGGAGTTTACAGCTGGAATTAGTCTCCTAAATCCAAGATAAACCCCTAGTCTATCCTTAACTCTAATCTCTGCAATCCAGGGGACTTCAAGGTGGCTTAGCTCCTGACTTATCTCTGTGAAAACCAGGATCCCCTTTCCTCTCCTTTCGTCTTCCTCCAGCAGAGCTGAGCCTAAGTGCTGTGGGTAGCCTGATTTATTGGACTTTGGGCTCAGGAAGAATCTGGGTTCCAAACCCAACTGCTAAGTCACTTAACCTCCCAGATCTTGCAAAGGCAGAGCGGGGCCTTCAAGTCTCCTTATGAGATGGAGAAGCTCTGCCTTCACACCAGGTGCTTTGATGCCCGCTTGGAGCTGGCAGAGACTTTAGAAGGGGCAGTTCCCTCTCTTACAAGCTGCCATCCTCCCTCTGGCAATGGGAAAGGAAATGCCAGCTGGAATAAAGGGCCTCTGGGACTGATCCCATTTCCTCAACTGGAAAAGGAGTGGGTTGGATTCCAAAGTCCCTTTACACTAAATTCCACAGTCCTTCCAGCCAGAGCCAGGCCAGACTGGATCAGCAGGGTGCTGGACCAGGGAAAGTTGTAGGAACTCTTCATTTTAATTTTAAATGACACCCCCCACACACCACATGCAAGTATGTGCAAATCTCCCAGCCCTGGTCTTTGTAGGAATTTGGAGGCCCTGGTTAAGTCAGCTTTTCCTCAGGGGGAATGGGAGGAGAGGAGGCAATTTTAGTTGGCCCAGGCAGTGTTCTCCCTAGGTTCCCAAACACTGGGTGTTCCCCAATATCTCTCAGGGCCAGAACGAGTGGCAGGAGGCAGATTAGGAGGGAGAGAGACCAGATGGTCCAAGTTTTCTCTGATGTCTCCAGGCAGATGGGGAGCCCCACCCCAACATACCAGCCCAGAGATCAAAAGTGCAGCAGAGAAAGGGGGGGAAGTGTCTGCCCCTGGCAGCTGTCCTGGGGAAGAGAATCATTAACCCTGGAGAACTTTCAGCAGCCAGAGGAACTCAGTCCCTTGGAGCCTCCAGGAATTAAGCCTGGGATTTGGGCCTGGAGGAGACCCTAGAGATCAGCCCATGTTGTGGAAGAGGAGTTTGTGACCCAGTCCCACAGCATGGTCCGGAGCACTGGACCCAGTCTGCTGGGCTTGGGTTCCCTCTCTGTTACTTAGAATTTGCTGAGCTTTGTCCTCTCTGGGCCTCCATGTCTGTAAAAAGACCTAGCTGACTCTCCTTCCTACCCTTGATCTAAGACTGAATGGTTCTAGGCCATGAGTACCTTAGCTGGGATTTTTAAGTTCTCTGATTTCAAATCCTGGTTTCATTCCAACACACCAACAGAAATAATGTCAGGCAAGGGAAGCCTCTAGATGGGTTGGGTTGAAGAGTTGGGGCTAATATCAGTTTAGAATCAAACACTCATCATTAAAGAGAATTCAAGAGAAGAACATACCAGAATTTATGGGATACAGCCAAAGCGGCACATCAGGGAAATTTTCTATCTCTAATTGCTTATATCAATGAAATAGAGAAAAAACAGATCAATGAATTGGGCATGCAACAAGAAAAAAAAAACAAAAACACGACAATATTAAAAATCCCCAATTAAACCCAAATTGGAAATCCTGAGAATCAAAGGAGAGATTAATAAAATTAAAAGTAGAAAACCACTGAACTGGTAAATAAAACTAGGAGCTGGTTTTATGAAAACCAACAACAAAATAGATAAGCCATTGGTTAATTTGATTTTTTTTTTTTTTTTTTTTAAGAAGAAAACGCGGGGCAGCTCGGTGGCGCAGTGGATAGAGCACCAGCCTTGAATTCAGGAGGACCTGAGTTCAAATCTGGTCTCAGACACTTAATACTTCCTGGCTGTGTGACCCTGGGCAAGTCACTTAACCCTAGCCTCAGGAAAAACAAAAAAACAAAAAACAAACAAACAAAAAAACCCGCAGCAAATAAAGAAGAAAACCCAATTAACAATATCAAAAATGAAAAGGGTGAATTCATCATCAATGAAGATGAAAGCAAAGCAATTATTAGAATCTAAGGGAAGTGGAGGCCAGATTAACAGGAGTAAGATATTTAAATAATTCCATTTTAGAAAAAGAAATCAATGAACTCTCTAAGAAAAAAATCTCCAGAACCAGATGGGTTCACAAGCAAATTTTACCAAACATTTAAAGAACAATTAATCCCAATACTATATAATAGTATATTATAAAATAGTATGATAATACTATATAAAACATTTGTAAATAACAAGCCAAAAAGGAATCCTACCAAATTCCATTTTTTGTTTGTTTGTTTTCTTTTTAATTAAAGCTTTTTATTTACAAAACATCTGCATGGGTAATTTTTCAACACTGACCCTTGCAAAACTGTCTATTCCAAATTTTCCCCTCCTTCCCCCCATCCCTTCCCCTAGATGGCAGGTAGTTCAATACATTTTAAATATGTTAAAATACACATTAAATCTAATATATGTATACATATTTATACAGTTATCTTGCTGCACAAGAAAAATCAGATCTAGAAAGAAAGAAGAAACCTGAGAAGGAAAACAAAATGCAAGCAGACATCAACAGAAAGAGGGGAAATGCTGTGTTGTGGTTCACACTTAGTTCCCACAAGCCTTTTTCTGGGTGTGCATGGCTCTCTTCATCACTGAACAATCAGATCTCCAAACACAGAACCCAAATTCCTTTTATGACACAAATATGGTGCTGATACTTAAACCCTAAAGACCAAAAACAGAAAAGGAAAGTTATAGACCAACTTCCTTAATAAATAGATATAAAAGTTTTAAATAAAATGCTAGCAAGGAGATTATTGCAATATATCTATCTCAAGGATTGTATACTATGACTAGGTGGGATTTATACCAGGAATGAAGGAATAGTTCAATATTAGAAAAACTACCAGAATAATTGACCAATTCAATAATAAAAGCAATAGAAATCATATTGTTATCTCAATAGATGTAGAAAAAGCCTATAACAAAATATAACACCCCCATTCCTATTGAAAATACTAAAGAACATAGTAATAAATGGAGCTCACCTTAAAACAAAAAAAAATATTTATCTAAAACTATCAGCAAACATTATCCTTAATAGAGATAAACTAGAAGCATTCACAGTAAAATGATGGATGAAGTAAAGATGTACTAATATCATTACAATTATTATTATGAGATGATCAACTATGATAGACATCTCTTCTCAGCAATACAGTGATCCAAAACAATTCCAATTGATTTGGGCTGGAAAAAGCCATCCACGTCCAGAGAGAGAACTATAGAGACTGAATGTGGATTAAAACATACTACTTTCATCTATTTTTTTGTTTGCTTTTTCTTGTTTGTGGTTATTCCTTCTTTTATTCTGGTTATTCATTCATAAAATGACTAACATGGAAATATGTTTAAAATAATTGTACATATATAACATATATCCAATTGCTTGCTGTCTTGGGAAGGTAAGGGAGGGGAAGGAGAAAAAAAATTTGGAACTCGAGATCATATAAAAATGAATGTTGAAAACTATCTTTACATATAATTGGAAAAGTAAAATATGTTAAGGGGAAAAAAAAAGAAATGTCAAAAAAGGTAGTTTTAGAAAGGAAAAACTTATATGAACGGATTCAATGTGAAATGAGCAAAACTAGCAGAACCAGGAACAGCAAGATTATGTGATGATCAGCTCTGATGGACTTAAACTCTTTGCAGCAGTAGACAGTTTCAACAGACTTGAGATGGACAATGCCCTCCACGCCCAGAGGTAGAACTATGGAGTCTAAGAGCAGTGCTCAGTGCTGATGGATATCGGCAGGACCAAAATACGCTGTAGCATCGTGGTAGCCTACGCTGGCGATCCTTGCTAGGGGAGGTTCAAGCTTCCCTGGTGGATCCCTTGTGCTCAGAAGTTCTGAGACACAGTGGGGCTAAATCTGCTACCAATGAAAAGGGGAAGGAAGGACCCCCAGGCTGCCCAAGGAGGGGAGAACCAGCCTAGATCAGATGAGGTCAAAATTCCTGAGCCTTCAGCAATGGAGCTGGGCTCTGAAGGATCATTGCCCTTCCAACTTGGACAAAATAGAGAGACTTAGCCTAAGAAAAATTACTCTAAATTGGTGATTTCCCCCCCATATTTTTGGATCAATATTTGTAAATCTGCACAGACATATATCATACATATACAAAATACACATATGTGTAAATGTGCATACGTGATTGTGAATGTGTGCATAAACATATAAACACACACGTATACAACGTACCACCCACTTGGCTCTTTCCACATACAATACTGTTTTGGGTTAGTAATTATTCAATTCATCACCTAAACTCACATCCAGTATTTTTTTTTTTTTTTTTTTTTTTTTTTTTTTTTTGCTGTAAATACATAAATCCAGGATCCTATAACCAATCAAAACAGCTCCCATCCTCTGGGGAAATAAATGGTCCTCATCGCTATGGCAACCTTGTGCTATCTGCTGTATTAAATAAAACTGGTCCTATTCCATGGCCTCCAAGGTCCCCTCTAGTTCTAAATCGGTAATCCTATCATCAATTCCACAACCATATGAGCTTGGCCTTTGGAAGCTTTTGAACAAGCTTCCAAAAGCTTTTTTTTCTTCTTTTTTTTTCCCCAAAAAGCTTTGATTGTTAGAACAATCAAAAGAGGCTATCTCTGCTAAATTTACATTGCAAACCTTAAAATTCTATGCTATTATCACCTTTTCAAAGAATTTGCATGTTGTCATTAATTTTAACTATAACTGTTAAAAATAGTAATTAATAATAAAGAAATCATTTTAAATTGTAGATTTTTTTCACATTTGATCAAAGTTTGTAGGTCTGCATGTACATATATCATACACACACAAGATATACACGTGGATTTATATAGACATGGAATGATGTGTGTATATATGTTCATATTGTAAATGTGTATGTGAATATATGTATTATGTATATATATAAATATAAATATAAATAAATATATATATGTTGTGTATATGTATTTTCCCTTAAAGAATACAATGAAATAAACTATCTTTTAGTATCTTATTTTAGCATCTGTAGCTCATAGGAGAACTGTGCACTTTTTACTTTCTTGTGGAGTTGATTTCAGATGTTCCATTGAAGGTGTGAGCCAGACAAATTTTGTGAGAAGGCCCCTGATAGAGCCCCCACTGTGGGAGACCAGCCCTCAGGATCCAAGCCATGAAATATACTGAGTTTAGAAGGGAAGTGAGGACAGAGATGGATGCCCTCTTAATTCTACTCCACTTAACCTTTTCATTTATCTTTTAATAGTTCTTATTTATACATCATCTTTTGCATGTCTTCCCATGAGATAAGGAACTATTTGAGAAAAGGTATATGGTCTTCTGCCTTTTTTGTAGACCTGGTGTGTGTATGTGTGTGTGTGTGTGTGTGTGTGTGTGTGTGTGTGTATTGTGTATATAAAATCTATAATCTGTGATTCTAAGAGATTTCTTGGAGGTAAATTAGCGGATGAATTGGGATTTGAACTCAGATCCTCTGTCTACATTTGATCATGTTGATTGCTGATATTTGAAAAGAAAACCAAAGAGCATCTGAATGGAAGTGAGAAATGGAGTGGATGGAATTAGGGTTACCATGAAGCATTACCCATGACAGGTTTGAAGGGCACCATGGCAGGAGCCTGAATCTCCAGTCTGGTAACTCCTGGCTCCCACACCGAGGGATTGACAAGAGCCAGAGGACCAAAACTAGTCAATTAGTGACTTATTTTTAAACGATGGTGATTGGTCAAGATCATAAGAACACAGACTTATAAATTTGGAACGGAAAGGATCTTAAATGTGGTCCAGTCTAACTTTCCCATTTGACAGATGAGGAAACTGAGATCTAGAATTGTGAAGTAATTTGCTCAAACAGCTAGTAAATATATGAAGCAGAATTTGGTCTTCCCAAACCCAAATCTAGCACTATGGACCTATACCTTCCCCTCCAGTCCTGAATAAATGCTTCTATGAGTTCAAGATGACTCCCCAAATTCCCTTCTGATGAGTCTTAAAAGGGGAAAAAAAATCTCTGAGTAAATTGAGGTTAAAAAAAACAAAACAAAAAAACAGAATAATAACATTATTTGGTTGTGTGAGTGTGATAGAGAAAAAAGGAGGGAAATGGAAGCCAAAAATAAAAATAAAAAGTCTATCAATGCAGAGCAGTTCAGTGAATTTGCTGGCGGGCTCTACTATCTCCCAGGGCTTGGTCTGGCTCTCTGCTCCCCTCCTCTCCCTGGCTGGGTGGCAGCCAGACCGTACTGTGGGCAAAGCTCCAGATGAGCTAAGCGGGTCTGGTCATGGGAAAATCCAGAGACCGAGGGACTGGTGATGGAGGTTGATCCCCACGACATGGCTTCCCCAGATGAAGACCCTCCCTTTTTCCCAGTGTGGGAACTGGGTTGAAGAGGCAAAAGGATGGGGGCTCAACACCCATTTTGATATCCAATAGTTGTTATTTTCCTTTTCCTGCGTCTATTTCTTCTTCTGTAAAACAAGGTTTGGACAAGATGGTCTCTAAGGTTCTTTCAAGCAGCAGAAGCAACAACAGCACTAATAATAATGAAAGCATTTATGTAGCCCATTAAGCTTTGAGAGGCATTTTGCTTTTGCTACTTCATTTTATCCTCTGAACAACTTTGAGAGGCAGGGGCTGTTCTCATTCCCATTTTATGACATTCAAGAGAGGAGAAGTGATTTGCCTGGTTTATACAACCAAGCGAAGATCTAGGGTGGGATTTGGTCCCACATCCACCACAGCACCACATTGTAGCAAATAGAGCAAACAGTGAGGAGCAAAGTTGTAGTAGTTGGAGTTGGAGTCATGTTGTAAAGTGACTAATATATTACCTGGTACACAGGAGGTACTTAAGTACACAGGAGGTACTTAATAGATGCTCATTTCCTTCCTTCCTTCCTTCCTTCCTTCCTTCCTTCCTTCCTTCCTTCCTTCCTTCCTTCCTTCCTTCCTTCCTTCCTTCCTTCCTTCCTTCCATACATTGTCCCATCTTGCTGCCTCTAGAAGCCTGTTCTTCTGATACTCTAAAAAATCCTCCCTCACCACTATATTGTAGTGTGAATTTTGTTGGGCCGTAAAAAATGAATAATAGGATAAATTCAGAGAAACGTGGAAAAAACATGGGTGAACTGAGGCAGAGTGACGCAAGCAGAACTGCGGAACAATAACAAGAGGACCGGTGATGAAGAGGCAAGACCATAATCATGAACAATAATGAGCAGAAATGACCAAAACCTTCCAACCAAAGCATTATCAGTCACCCTTCCAAAGATTGAGCCGAAAAGCATTTCTCTCCACTCGAGATGGACCGCTGGTGCACAAGGAGACATACATTCTTAGATGTACCAGTAGCTGCTTTTGCTTCGTGTGACATATTTGTTGTAATCAGAAGGGTTTTACTTGGAGGAAGAAAAAGAGAGGGAGTTAGTAAACATCAATAAATGTGGGATGGAAATAGCATTGGTAAAGTCTTTAAAAAATTAAGGATGTAAAGAGAATATACCTCAGTCAAATGTAAGTGAAACCAGATTGTGGATAGAAAACAGGATCTAGAGTCAGGAAGAACTGAAGTTGAATTCAACCTCAGATACTTATGAGCTGCCTGATCTTGGGCATTTAACTTCTGTCTACCTCATTTTCCTCAGTTGTAAAATGGAGGCAATAATAGCATCGGGCTTATTGGTAGGATCAGACGAGAAAGCATTTATAAAGTACTTTGCAAACCTCCAAGTGCTAGATTAATGTTACTTATTATTATTAGCCCAGCTCCGAATAGGGTCTTAATAAATGCATGTTGAATTGAGTTGAGGGAAGGAGCTTCTCACTTTTCTCTGTGTATCCAGTAGTGTGCTGGTAAATATGGAACATTACCAGAGGTCAAGGTAAGGGGGTGTATGTAAGATACACTTTTAAGGTTTAACCTGTATTGTTAACATTTTCTCAATCACTTTCTTTTCTATGTCTAGACAATCCACAAAACAATAAATAAAGCCTTGGTTTGGAGCATTTGCCTTCCTGAGGTACAAATGCTCACAATGAATATATAACAATTGGCTCTCTATATCCATTGTGGTCCCGTGGGTGTCCATGGCGCTTGCCACATACTCCAGTACTTTGAATGGATCTGTAAGGGATTAGGAAGTCCTTCCCAGTAACAACATGGACAGCCTGCCTATTTTTTTTTTTTAAATTTAAATTTAAATTATTTATTTTTTATTATAGCTTTTTAATTATAAGATAAATAAATGCATGGTCATCTTTCAGCATTAACCCTTGCAAAACTTTCTGTTCTAACTCAACCTGCCTATTCTTGTTTATGTCTTCTCCTGAAGTCCAACACAGAGTCCCCTCCCTGGAAGCTTTTATCCATCTCATCCTAAATAGAACCCTTTAACTGCCCAGCTGGCAGTCCCCAGCCTTGCTACAAGTAATCAGCCTTTTTTTTTTTTCTTCCTCTCATCCATTCTTAAATGATATCTTTCATTCTTCTTTGGTGGTTTCTTGTTACGATCTGCCCCCATCTTTCCCTTGGATCTCTCCCTTGCCCTCTGGATGAGACTTATTTTTAACCCTCTGGAATACACTGCATCCCATATCTTACAACTGTTCAGTACCACTGGTTGTAAGGATGTTGAAGAACCAATGAGCAAGATGTCTGAAGGAAGGACAGAAAAATACCCATTGTAGATGGTGTTTCATTGAATATTCTTGCTGCTGTTGGGTTGTTTTTCTCCAGTTGCAGTTTTCTTGGTAAAGATACTGGAAAAATTAGAACACAAGGTTTTGTAAGGGTGAATGTTGAAAATAAAAATTTTGATTAAAAAAAAAAAAGGTACTAGAATCCTTTTCCAGCTCATTTGACAGATGAAGAAACTTAGGTTTACATGGTTAAGTGACTTGTCCAAGTCACACAACTGTAAATATCTCAAGCCAAATTTGAACTCAGACAGATGTCTTCTGGACTCCAGGTCCAGCATTCTATTCACTAGCTACCCTTTTAAGTATTCCACTTCTTCCCCTCAAAACTAATTAACCTTAGCTGAGAACACTCCTTAACTGAGTCTCAGGATTGAGTCTATATAGGGTCCCAACCAATTAGAATTGATTGGGGGAAGGGATGCAGAGTCAATATGATGTGAATCCTGAAATCAGATTATTCTCTCCCTTTTTCTGGAAATGCTAAAATGCTTATCCTGGGAGCTTGGTTCTCCAGACTGTCTTATTACCATAGTTAAGGCAACCATTCCGTACCCAGACTCCTCACTTAGCATCTTTAAGATATGGAAATCCAGCATTTCCCAGACACCTTTGTTAATATCTCAAGGCAGGCTCAACATCTCAATATACATCCTTGTTCTTTCCTTTATTCCCCCCAAGAAACCCCTAAGTTCTACTTCCCCTATAAAAGGTGTGCTCATGATGAAGATCTTTGCTAATTATTTTTCAGAACTAAACCTACTATCAGTACTCTTTCTCTCTCTTTCTCAACCTCCTCAGAGTGTCTTCCCTTTCCTGTTGTCTATCTCCTTACTATATTAACTCTGGTCAGTCTGCTCCACTCTGTCAGTCAATGATTACTTGTACCTTACTGAATTCTTCCAAACTCCTCTCCTTGGTGAATCTATTGCTCTTCCACTTTCCCATTTAGCCCTCCTGATGCCTGTTTTACCTCTTCCTTTTGTCTGGTACCTCTTCTCATACATAAACTTACCTTTTGACAAAGAGAATGGCCCTTGTGAACTTGCCACATTTTACCTGTTCGTTTTGTCTGGAACCTCTTCTTAGAAATAAACCTTTTGACAAAGAGAAGGCCCCCTGTGAATTTGCCACATGTGTATTTTGAATTAAGATTTGCTATCCTGATCTCATCAAATATGGGGAATGAGAGGAAGCATTGAAATATAGGTCATTATCCTCTCCTCCTTCCCCATTCTCCTCCTTCCACCCCATCCCATACTTTTTAAACAAAGAGTCAGAGAATGTACCAGACTGATTTCTCATAGGGATAGTCAAGAAGTCACAATAAATAATTTTTTCCATCCTATGATACATGAGGAGACAGAGATCTTCAGAGGCATACTGAGTATGGAGTCATGGCAGGAGTGTGTAAATACATGAGATGGCATGGGGTGGACTAATATCCAGGGATGAAAAGAAGTAGAAACAGAAAAAAAGTGTAGAGACTCCCTAAATAAGAGCTCAATACAATTTACTCCCTTAAAATCTAGATAAATCTAACAAAAGAAAGAAAGAAAGTGAAGACATACATAGAATTTTATAAAAGTTAGATATGATGGACCTCTGGAAAAAAACTGAATGGGAATAGAAAGGAATATACCTATTTCTCAATCATGCATGGCACCTTCACAATAATTTACCATGAATTATTGCATAAATAAATGCAAAAAAACTAAATCCATTGTTAATCAACCATAATCTAATAAAAATTATGTAAAATAAAGGGATTTTGAAGCACAGATTAAACATTAATTGGAAATGAAAAAGCTTAATCCTAAAGAATGAGTGGATTAAAGGAGAAATTATAATGTTATGGCTGTTTATCAAGAACTCTAGAGAGTAAACTAAAACTAATCAAAATAATCATGAATTTGGGCAAAGTTATAATATATATGTATATATCACATATATACATATAAGTATATGTATTACAAATATGTATATTTTATGTTATAATAAAAATATGTAGGATATAAAACAAACACACAAATCATCAGCATTTGCAAGCCCAGCAGAAAGCAAGAGAAATAAAAATTTTATTTAAAGTAATCACAGAATGCATAAAATATTTATCTGCCAAGACAAGCATATCATAAGAACATAAAAATACAATTATAAAATATTCTTCACAGAAATGACAACTAAATAATTGGAGAAATTTATTAATTGCATTGCCAATTCAATTTCATAAAAATGACCATACTGCCTAAATTCATTTACTTATTCAGTGCCATACCAACTGAACAGCCAAAAGATTACTTTAGGGAGCCAGAAAAATTAATAACAAAATTCATTTGTAGGAAAAAAAGTTCAAGAGTACCAAGGGAATCAATTAAGGCAAAAATGGGATAGAAGAGGCTTAGCAATGCCAGATTTCAAAATGTACTGCAAAACTATAATCATCAAAACAAATTGGTACTGAGGAAAAAATAGAGACTTTGATCAGAGAACTAGATTAGGTACATATAGAACACGAGATACAGAATGAAACAGGCACAATAATCTAGGTTTGTTTGTTTTATTTTGTTTTTATGATTCCATGTATTTCAGATATTGAACAAGAACTTATCATTCAACTAAAACTTTAGGGAAAATCAAAAAGTAGGTTGTCAGAAACTAGGTATAAACTAACATTTCATATCATATCCCAAAGCAAACTCAAAATGGGTACAAGATTTAGATATAAAAGATGACATAAGCAAATTAATAAAGTGTGGAAGAAATACCTGTCAGATCTATGTATAAGGGAAGAGTTCATGACCAAATAAGAAAGAGGTTTACAGGAGGTAAAACTGACAATTTTGATTAAATAAAAAGTTTTTACATAGACAAAACCAATGTAACTAAAATTAAAAGAGAAACAGGGAACTGGGAAAAATCTTTGTAGCAAGTTTCTGTGATAAAGGTATTTCAAAGATAGAGAGAGTACTGAATAAAAATATAAGAAGAAGAACAATTCTCCAATAGATAGTCAAAAGGTATGAACAGACAGTTTTCAGAGGAAGAAATCCAAGATAAGAAAAAATTTTTTTCTAAGTCAATAGAGATTAAAGAAATGCAAATTAAAGAAATTCTGAGGTACCATTTCACATCCAATAGATTGGCTAAGATGAAAAAAAAAAAAAAAAAGATAACAAATGCTGGAGGGACTGTGGGAAACCAAGTATATATACTGTTGGTGAAGCTGTGAACCTGTGCAATCATTTTGGAAAGTAATTTGGAACTATGCTCAAAAAAACTATTATGGTGTGCTTATCCTTTGACCCAGCAATACTGCTACTAGATCTATAAACCATAGTTCAAAGGAAAAAAATAAAAGGAACCATATTTACAAAAATGCTTATAACAGCTCTTTTCCTGTGGCAAAAAAGTAGAAACTGAGGGGATGCCCATCAGTTGGGGAATAGCTGAATAAGATATACTATACAGATTCACTGAAATGCTATTGTACTGTAAAAAATGATAAAGGGAATAGGTTTAGACAAAATTGGGAAGATATAAAATGATGCAAACTGAAATTAACAGAATCAGAACGATTTGTAAAATAAAGGCAGTATTGTAAAGATGATCAACTTTGAAAGACTTAGAAACTGATCAGTACAGTGACCAACCACCGTTCCAAAGGACTCATTCATTATGGAACACACTGTTCCCTTCTAGATAGAGAACTGGTGCTCTCAGAATAAGATTGAAGCATATTTTCTTCTCTTAATTTTTTTTCCCCTTTTTTGGATGGAGATAATGAGGACATTTGTTTTGCATGACTATATATGCTTGTAATGGGTTTTGTTTTTTCTTGCATTCTCAATGGATAAAGGAGGGAGGAGAAAAAAAATTCACAACTGAAAATAAAATAAAATTGAATTTAAAAAAAATTGATTGTGGATAGGACTCTCGTCAACTTCCTAGAAGCAATCAAAGCCATTGCTTATGAGGCTTAATTATACCCTGAGGAATTTATATAAAAAAGAGGAACTTATCTAGGAACTAGAGATTTCTAAAGGGTCTGAAAAGGCAGAAGAGTCATATATAGTTGATCCAAGAACTAACAGCCCATGAGCAGCCGGCAAAAGGAGAAAGAGAAGATAAATCTGAGCTGGAGTGGAGAAGGGGCATATAAAAGAGACCCATCATCTCTACAGGCATCTTGGAGTAGAAGATCCAGACTGACATTACCAATGTGTCTCTGCTCAAAGATTAAGGGAAGTTGTAAGAAAAGTTATGCTCTTTTCCCAACTTCCTTTTCTTGTTCTTGTCTATTCACAGACATTATATTATAATTTGCTGTTTCATTACTCAAATGTTTCCAGTAACCTGAAATTTGCCTCAACCACGAAAAGACCAGGGATTAACTAGAGATAAATATAAATATAAATTTAAGCGGAGAGTCCAACCCCCTAAATGTTAAAGATTTTCCTAAATGGGGGTTTGGAGCAATTATGATTGAACTTTTAATCCAAAATAATAACCCTGAAGCCACAGAGGAGGGAAACATGAAATAATAGCTGTTTTTTCAATAAAGTTCTAAGGCCATTACATTGTCTGTAGTTGAAAAATTTTTTAACAGGTATTATTAATCCTGGAAAAAAAAATCTTAGACATTATTAATACTTGAAAAAGGTGACTAAGAGAACATTAATTACTATCTATAGTAGCTATATATATATATATATATATATATATATATATATATATATATTATAGACAGTTCTGTCTACACAAATTCTTCACAAAAGCCATCTACACACAAATCTAAGATTTCCTTGGTAAACGTATTTCAAAAAATCCTGGAAAATTAAATCCTTTATCATTTCCTATGAAGAGAATATGAGATTGCATTGTACTTAATGTTTATAGATTAGATTTGGCAGAACGAGCGCGTCATCACTTTGTAGAGAGGAAGCACAGTGGACAGAGTGCTGGACCTGAGATGGGGAAGACCTGAGTTCAAATCTCATCTCAGACCCTAACTAGCCGTGCAATCCTGAGCAAGTTAATTATCTGTTGTAGATAACTGGGCAGCTTCCTCATCTGTCCGATGGCTCTCTGATGCTCAACATTAGTCGAGGCATAAAACAGGGACATGGATGTTTGCACTGGTGTTTGCCAAGGCAGAGTCTTAGTGGAAGATGTGGATAATCCTAATGCTAAGGTCCTTCTATTTGGGAATGACAAGACTGCATCAAACCCCTGGAATCTGTGGGCCCCTGGAAAGTTCTTTGTGATTTCTAGTGGTGTGTGACTCTCATGACCCCATTTGGGGGCTTCTTGGGGTAGTCTGTCATTTCCTTTTCCAGCTCATTTTACAAATGAGGAAACAGACAGAGTTAAAAGTCTTGCCCAGAGTAACATATAGAGTGTCCAAATCCAGATTTGAGCTCAGAAAGATGAGTCTTTCTCCATCATGGGAACTACGCTGAGCCATCCAGCTCTATCATCACTCAAAAACTTCAGTGGGAAAAATCTGTAGAACAGGAGCAAGAAGCCTGGATGTGAATTCTCAGCTTTTTCACACTTTGGGATCTCAGTCTGGCTCTCTTTCCTCCTCTGTAAACAAGGGGATTAAATAAGAGGATATCCGATGCCCTTTCTACTTCAGAATCCACGGGTCTGTATCCTTCCTCAACATCCTTCAATAGTGCCCAATAGTGGGCACTTAACTAGACCTGAATTCAAATCTGGCCCCAAACACTTACTAGTCGAATGACCCTGAGCAAATCAGTTGGCCTCTATTTGCCTCAGTATCCTCATCTGTAAAATAGGGATAATAAGAGTGTTTCCTCTCCTGGTAATGAGATAATGATTGTAAGCATTTAGCACAATGCCTGACACACAGTAAGTACCATGTGAATCTTAGCTCTAACTATGATTATCATTATTACTAATGAATGTGTGTGGAATTGGACTAGACTAGATTAGATAGACTTAATCAGTGGATACATACGCTACTTGTGCAGAACCCTTACTGGGAGAGACCCAAAATTTAGATGAGACAGATTTCCTACCCTCAGGGAGCTTCCACTCTCCCAGCAATGACATATGTGGTCATGTCACATGACATAAAGATACAAAATAATATAGAAGAGATGTTAGCTTATGGTACTTTGTGAGATGGAAGGGGGAAAGCTTTCACCCACCGGGGGTCAGGGAAGGCGTTTGAGTATGAACTTTCAAGGAGGGGGAGGAGTTCACTGGGAGCAGGGAAGTAGGGAGCACATTTTGGGGACAAGTAACAGAGTAAACAAAGACAAGCCCTCTGAAAGATCCTTTAACCATCATTAAGATGGCTTTGGCTGTTATTAGAAGTCAGCAGCCAACCCTGTTCCTGTTCTGCTTAATTAATTAAATTAATATTATATATTACACATATATAAGTGAATAATAATAATAAAATTAATTAATTTAAATGAAATACTGAGGATTTTTTTTTTAATCAACTTCAGATTTGGGGATTAAAAAAATCCAGTTTAGCAGGATGGTGAAATGTCTGAAGGGGAGTTACTGGGTCTAAGGAAGGAAACATATGGAAAGTCTTGACCGGCAGCCCCGTGAGTATGAACTTTACTCAGCAGGAAATAGGAAGTGAGTGAAACCTCTGACCAAGAAGGCTGAAGTTGCTGAATTTCTCTCATCTATTTTTGGGTCCGTCTTGTCATTTATTCAGTTCCTCATCCTTTGGAGGACCAGATCAGAGCTCCTCCTCCAGAACCTTCCCCGGTTCCCAGCATTTCCTCTCCCCAGCTGATCTCGGTCTCTTTTTCTTTCCTGAACTGTTTTTAACTGTCTCATTGACCTCAGTATTTTATTTTGGAGAAGAAATGTGGTGGGGAATGTCCTTATCCCCTGAGATCCATAAAGGTCTGACCCAATGTTTTAGAGGCTTTCCTCTAGGTCTTCTTCTATCTCTTGGATACCAGAAGAATGCCCTTAGATCCATCAGTTATCTCTTGGTATGTGACTACCCATCAGCCTCCTTGATGGCTCTGGTCTCCATCATGGAGAGCACGTGGGACAGGCCTACAGCCGCTGATTATTTCTACCCCTTTCTTCCTGCGAGGGAACGTCAAGGTCCATTCACTTGGGGGTGGGCCTTTCGGGCCTTTTTAGGTTTTCTCTGTCTTTGGATGAGAACCTGCACCTTTCTCATTCTCGGGGGGATGAAAGGCTGTCCTTGGGTGAGAAGCGGGGACCAGATTACTCAGTGGTGAGCACCTAGAAGTGCTCCTGCACAAACCTTTAATCCCTCCCTCCTTGCCCTGGAAGGCAGTGAGTGCCCTGTCTGCGAGCAGTCCCGGGAAAGTGCTGAATGGTGGCTGCTGGCACTGGTTCTGCTTGTCTGAAGCCCTAGTCCCTAATGTGATCATCACACGTTGTACCCTCGCCTTCTGGGGAAGAGAGCACGTCCTTGGGGGGAGGGGCTCGCAGACAAAAGGGCTCCTTTTATTACTCTGTTGGGGGGGAAACGACTAGGAACACACGTTTCCTCCGAGGTTTGGAACCATGAGATCCAGCAATAATAAAGGAGAAATGGCAGGAATGGGGGACCCACCCGAAGGAAAAGCAGCCAGAGACATGGCAAAGCACCAGAGCACTTGGGTTGTCTGGGGGCAGTGAAGGAATGATGACGGAGGCCTGCCTTGCAGCCTGGTCCTCCGCCCGATGGGGGTCTCCGGCAAGTCCTCCGTGATTTGGGGGTGAAGTGGGGGATTTCAGACTCATCTTCCTCTGAGGGGATGCTGGTCCTGGGCCACCCCTGGGGGCCGAGTGGGCCCCTCGGAGCGCCAAAGCTGTCGGCCTGTCCCTTCTCCCGGGCTCTCCTGCCCAGATCACAGCGTCCAGGCTCCCCATGTGGGGCTAGGAGGGGTTGGGGATCAGCTGGCCGGGAGCTCTTGGCTCCTTTGTTCTCCGGGCGCACTTGTCCGTGGGGACCCCTTGTCCGGATCACGTCTCTAAATAGGAAATGCACAGGCTTGGAGGGGAGGACAATTCCACAACGTAACAGAGGTCCACGTTTCCCGCCCCCCCCCCCATCCAAGCTGCTGCCCCCCTCCCCACATCCGTGCAGAGCGCGGCCTAAGAGCCGCGGCTCCTCCCCGCCCCCATCCCCCAGAGCAGGAACTCATTCCTGCCCTCCTCCGCCCCTCCGGGTCCCCCCCCCCCCAGCATCCCTTTCCGTGGGAAGCAGCTGGAGAGGGAGCACGTGTCGGGGAGGGGGGGCGGAGGGGAGGCGGCCGAATGCCATTCGTCCTTTTAAAAGGCAAACATTCCTCTCTGCTTGGGGCGGGAGAAGGGGGGGAGCCGGGCCGGGCGGGGAGCCAGGGCACAAGGCCCCGACACGTGAAGGCCGCGCCCTCCTCCTCCTCCTCCCGGTCCCCCAGCATCCAAGTGCAGCGCTGGGCCCGGAGCCGGCCCCCGCACATCTGCAGCGGCCGCTGGGGGGGCCCATCCCCCACCGGGCCGGAGCCACGTGGGCCTGCCCCACGCCGGGACAGCGGGTCCCGGGCCGGGGGGGAGGTTCACCCCCTGCTCCCCCTACCCCCGGAGCCCGCGGAGGTTCGAGGCGTCTGGTCATCCCCTCCAAAGCCCCTTCCGCCCTGACTTGTTAGTGCCCATTTCTCCCTCCTCGGCGGGAGGAAACTCCGGCTGGAGCCGGAGCCCGCGGGCTGTACGTGGGGGCTTTGCTCCCCCGGAGGTCCCGGGCCCCCCAGGCTGGGGGGGGGCTCAGGGGCTTGGTCCAGGTGGGCCCGAGGAGGCCGGGCGGGCGTCCCCGGGGAGCTGGGGGGGCCGCATCAGGCCATTTTACAGAGAGGGAAACTGAGGCTGGGGAAGGAGAGCTCTCGCCTGACGGAGCGGCGGGCAGGGCCCCGGCTCCGGAACGGGCGCCCTGGCCCAGGTCTCCCTCACTCGCACCCCCCGGATCCCGGGTCGCGCGGCGGGGGGGGGGGGGGGGGCGGGTGCCGGCCCCACGGCTTGGGCTGCGCCCCTCAGGATGAGTGACAGGACTTCTGTTCCGGCCCCGCCGCGTGCCCAGGGCCAGGCTGGGGTGGGGGGAGAAGGTAGAGGAGACGGCGGAGTGTTTGCCCTCGGGGTAACAAGACAGCGGTTCGGGAACCGGCGGGCTCCAAAGGACTAACGAAGGGTCTCGGTCCGGGGCGGCTCCCGACGGAGCGCGGGCTGGTTGTCAGGGAGACTCCCCGGCCTCCGATCGGCCTCGGCTTCCTTGTTTGGGAAAGCGCTGGAGGAAATGGCAGAGACCCCCGGTCACAGGGCCGGACCAGGGGGCAGAGGAGGGAGGGAGCCGCGGACACCGTTTGGAGGTCTCGCCCGCAGCGGGGGGCAGGGAGGGCCTGGGCCTGGGCAGCCTCTCCCCTCCGCCAGCCTCGGAGGCCTCCCGACTCCCGCAGGCCCCGCGCCTCCACCTCCCCGGGAGCTTCTGTGATCCCGGTCTGGCCGGGGGCGTCCCTCGGGCCCCTCCTGGTTTCGGGCCGCAGAGGGGCCGGGACAGTGGGGGCTGGGGGCAGGAGGTGGGCCCGAGGGCCGGCCCCAGTCATGCTCGGAGTGGGAGGCAAGGATGGGGCTTCTCCAAGCTTAGCGGATCACGGGGGAATGGGGGGGGTCCTGGGACCCCGGGGGAGAGACCGCAGCATCCGTGGGCTCTGGGGAGGGTGTCTCTCCCCCCCCCTCCCCGTGGTCTGAGGGAGAAGAGAACAAACTGTTGTCCAACAACAAGGGCACAATTTGTGTTTTTCTCCCCGGGTTATTTTTACCTTCTTTCTAAATCCGATTTTTCTTGTGCAGCAAGAGAGCCGTCCGAACATGTGCACATATGCTGTATTTAACACGTACTGGACTACCTGCCATCTGGGGGGGGGAGGGGGGGGAGGAGATTGGAACAGAAGGTTCTCGAGGGTCAGTGATGGAGAATTAAGCAGGCGGAGGCTTTGTCAATAAAAAGCTATAATGAAAAAACAAAAGCAAAATCGGGGTCAGCAGAACAGGAAAGCTTGAGAAGCAGGAGGGGGAAAGTGAGAGCAGCGCTGGCCTCCAGGCCACAGGAGCCCGTTCTAATGGCGCTCTCTACATGAAGGCCAGAAAGGCTCTTGCTCGCCTGTGCCTCAGTTTCCTCCTCTGAAATCCAGGAAGTTGCACTGAGAGGCCCTTCCAGCTCCAGATCGATGCTCTCGGGCCCTGGTGCTCAGACACTTGTTAGCCCAAGGGGCTTGGGCACATTTTGCGCGCCCCGTACAACTGTCCTGGGCTGGGGAGAGGGGAATCAGCAGGAAAAGCCGTCCTGCCTCGGTTTCCCCATCTGTAACACGCGGGGTGGGCTTGGGGGCCCACCAGCCCTGAGTCTCCATGAGCTCTGGCCCAGTCCCCGGCTCGGATGTGGGGATGGATGGCTGGACTCCAGCAGAAAATGAGGTCAGAGCCCATTTTGAAAGAACAAAAGGCCTGCCTGCTCAGCTGCTGCCTAACGTGTCTCTTTAAAGGCTGCTTGGGCTCCCACGAGCCCCGGCCACACGTGGCCCCAGCCCTGCCAGGGCCCCCCCCCCCAGGGCTCCGGGCCCACCAACGTGCCAGGCTCCGCCCTCCTGGCCCCGGCTCAGGCTCTCCCCACCCAGGGTGCCTCCCTTCCACCTCCCCAACCACTTCCTCCCTGCCTCCGTCTGTGGAAAAGCATTTCAAACGGGCAGGCGGGAACTTTGAACTGCGGGCAGCCCTCGGGGGCCCTGACAGCTTTCTGGGAAGGGTTTCCAGTTTGACTTTGGGGAAACCATGCGGCCTTTCTAGGGGAGGCTGGGGCAGTGGGGGCTGGAGGACGCCCCATTTTCCACCAACCCTTCTGATTCCTGGTCTCCCTTACTTTTGCCCAGGTGACCCCCCCAGGAGGGGCAGCCCCTGTCCTTGTTAGGGCACTGTGGGAGCCAGCAGGATGTGGATTCAGACCCCATCTCAGGAACTCACGGGCTGGGTGACGCTGGGCATTTACCCCGTTTTCCTCAGGTTCCTCTGCTGTAAAATGCACAGGAGAAGGAAGTGGCCAAATTCAGTGTCTTTACCAAGAAAAGTCACAGAATCAGACAGGAGTAAAAAACGACCCAAATATCCCTCCTGTCTTTAAATCTGCTCCTGCTTTACTATCCAGTACATTATTTCACTCTGCCTCAGTTTGCTCAATGAAAAGGACTGAACTTGCTGGAGTCCAAGGTCTCTCTGCTTTTAAGTCAAGGGACTGAGGCTGTGGGATTAGCCCCCTCACTGACACATAGAAACCAAGACCCGGAAGTTAAATGGTCGCCGGCCATCCCTGAAGGAGGGTCAGGAGTCCAGGCAGGCCCGGGGTCACAGCTCAGAGGGGCCTGAGCTCCATGGTGACCTTAGAACCCCTGAGTTTTAAACGAGAAGGGAGCTTAGAACTCAGTCTGGCCAAGTCAGTCCTGTTCCCCTGTTTTCTCCCCTTTCTTCCTCTCCTTTCTCTTCCCCTTTTTCCTGCTCCTCCTTCTCCCTGGGTCTCTCCTTCTCCCTGGGTCTCTCCTTCTCCCTGGGTCTCTCCTCCCTGCCCCAGCCCCTCCCTTGCTTCATTTCCTGCTTTCCTTTCCCTTTTCCTCCTCCCTCTCCACTTTTCAGACAGTGCAGAGTCGGGAGCCCCGGGCCCAGGTCCTTGAACCCTAGGTCAGACCGGGCCCCAACCTTATGGAGAGCTATGGGATGGAGGCAGGGGCCGACGGTCGCTCCCCACCGAGTTCCCTTTCTCATGGGCTTCCTTCCAGAGAACGCTGACAGATTGTTTTCCATCTCCCAGACAAGTCTCGACAGACTAACTGAGGCCACTGGCATTCTGGGTCTCCACCCATGGGAGCCCAACCTGGGGCCGTGAGGGGGTGAGGACGAAAGAACAAACACTTCATTCAGTGAACGATAGAAACTGCCGGCCCCGCCCAGGGAGCCTCGACTTCCCGCATTTTGCAGCATCTGTGGGGTCTTCTTGCGTGGCGGTCCATCCCCACAACTGGACCTTTCTCCTGGCTGTCCCGCATCTGGAAGCCTCTCCCCATCACTCCCAGCTGCCTTCAAGTCCCAGCTCAGGTCTTCCTTTCACGTTTCCCCCCACTAGAGCCTTCCCTCTGAGAGTCCATCAACATCACCCCGACTTTTGTCCCGCCAACCTTGCCCACGCTTTGGTGACTGGAGGAGAGTGTGAGCCGGGGGGCTCTGTACCCCCCTGCCTCCCCTCAGTCCGGTTCACCTACAAATCAAGATGATGTCCTATGAGATCCCTTCCAGAAAGAAGGACCACCCTAACTTAGGGCGCACATACCCCCCCCACACACATGTGGGATGCTCGTTGTGTATATTGTGCATACATCATCTCCCTCCATTAGAATATGAGCCTTATGGAGGCAGGACCCTTGATTTTGCCTTTCTGTGATTTTTGAACAATTCCTGCACATTCATCGATCGGTTGACTGAAATTCTAGGGAAGGGGAATGATGTTAACATTCTGTTACAGAATGGGACACTGAGGCAGGGGTCTGGATGTAAGTCTCAGCCCTGCACATTTCCAGGCAAGTTGTAGTGAATTCTGGGCCTCCATTTACCCCCCTCTGTGAAATGGGAAGAAATAATCACTTTTCCTTCCTGTGGGTTCGAGAAACCCTTGGAATTTTTGGTTACTAAGGAGTGACTTTGGGCTTTGAATTTATTTAAATATGGATTCAAATTCCAGGAAATGGTAGAAATGGGGGAGACAGAACTGACTGGCTGCTGCTTTTCCTGAGAGAGCCGGGGCCAGAACCAGAGAATTATACATTCCTCGAGGGCGGCCATTCTTTCCATTTTGTCTTTGTATGTGCTGGTATGTCATTGAATGAATGAATGAATGAATGAGGCAGAAAATAACCAAATGCTTAATTCTGGGCTCCTGGCAAGTGTTGTGAGGGAAGTGACTGGATAACATCATTCTACTAAGCCTGAATGAAAGAGCCCTGGGCTGCTCATTAGAATAATTATAACATCTATTAATAATTATATGTAATAATATAATAATTATAATGAATAAAGGTTTTCGGAAGCCTCTATGCCTATAAGCATGCTTGGTTCTCCCAACAACTTTATTTGGTAGGTTCTACAGATATTGCAGTCTCTTATTTAATAAACAGGGAACTGGGGCCAGAGTGGAGGAAGAGGAGGAAGAGAAGGAGGAAAAAGAGGAAGAGGAGGAAGAAGAAGAAAAGGAGGAAGAGGAGGAGGGTTACCTAGCCGTCCATTCGTCCCCTCCTAGGCCAGACTTCTCTGTCTGAGGTCAGAGTGTGGACACACTGCCTCACTTTACAGCTGGGTCTGGGAACTCATTGCAGAGGCTTTTCCTCTGGTTGCCTCACTCTGGAGAGCCCTGCCCCCAGCCTGAGCTGACTTCCCGAAGAAATGTGCCAGTGGAGCAGGGCACGGTGCCAAGGAAGGCGGAATCTCTGCCGGCCTGCTTGGCGGGTTATTTAAAACTCCATTTATTCCTTGCCTGTTCTAATTCTGGGCTTGGCACTGCCCCTGACTAGAGCCCTGTTTGCTGAGGGCGGGTGTCTCAATCAAAAAACTTTCTCCTCCCCAGGAGATGATTCAGGCCTGGGAACCCAGCAGAGGCAGATGGAGGTGGAGCCGCCCTCGGCTCGCTGGAGGCGCCAGGGACTCCACTCTCCGGAGGCCTTCCCGCTGGTCCCCTCCCCTCCCTGCCCATCCCCACCAGCCAGGCCTGGTGCCATGGGCTGGCTTCCCTAAATCCTGGAAGCTCAGGCCTGGCAAGGATCCTAGAGCCCGTGCTGCCCAACCCCCAGTGACCAGGAGTCCCCACCAGGCACCCAACAAGGGGTCGGCCTGAAGAGACCTGGGGAGGTGATCTCTGGAGCCAGCTTGTCCAAAGCGCTCAATTGTTAGGGCGTCTTCCCTTAAACCAGCTGACTCTCTACAACTGCCATCCATTAATGTTAGTTCTTGACTGGTCTTAAAAAAAAGTTTTTTAGGTCTGATTCTTTTTGTGCAGCAAAATAACTGTACGGACATGTATACATATATTGTATTTAACATATACTTTAACATATTTAACATGTATTGCTCAACCTGCCATCTGGGGAAGGGGATAGGGGGAAGAAGGGGAAAAGTTGGAACAGAAGGTTTTGCAAGGGTCAATGCTGAAAAATTACCCATGAGTATATCTTGTAAATAAAAACCTATATAAAAAAATTTACAAAAAAAAAAGAAAAAGTTTTATTGACGCTCTGGAGTCGGAGAGGATGAAATCACTGTTACTTCTCATATAGAGCCCTCCCTTCTAAGAAGAAACAAACAGAAACTCTAGCCTTGTGTATCAAGGTAATACAGTGCTCCAGCTTACAAGTCAGGGAGATACAAATTCAAAACCTCCGTTAATCATTCACTTTTTTTGTGTGATCCAGAACAAAATCATCCATCCTTTCTCAATCTCAGTAACCTATCCATCCCTACATGCATGTATACAGAAAGATGGATCTGATAAAATGGGAAAACTAAGAGCACCTATTTCATAAGGTGGTGAGAATCCAATAAGATAACATATAAAGCTCTTTGCAAAGCTTCAAGTGTTAACATATGCGAGCTATGAGGATGTGATGATGGTATGTGACAACGTATGCAACATTCTGCATCTGGAGTCCACCACTTCTCTATAAAGAATATCATTAAGCATCTCTGGTGTGCCGGGCACTGTGCTAAGTGCTTTACAGATAAGATCTCATTTGATATTCACAACTATCCAATATTTTTCTAGCTGCTCCCCACAGAAGTCCTCAGAGTAGCAATAAATCTAATTCTTCCCCCAAAACACTTCAGCCCTTCAAGACCGAGAAGACAACCATCGTGCTCTCTCAATTTTTTTTCTTCTAAACAAAACCTCTTGTTTCCTTTTCTGTGTATCATGCTTTGAAGACTCTTCACTATCAAAGTTAATAAATTTATCAAAGTTACCTTCCCCAGAACCTCAGTTTTCTCATTTGGAAAAAAGGGAATAATAAAGTCCTGGCCTGTAAGGGATGTTTATCCTGGATGGGTTGGGTAATGCAGATGGGGATTTGTAAGCTTTACAGTAAAATAGAAAAGTCCACTAGAATTTATTATCATACCACTCCCTCAACTATAACCTTTAAGCACTCCCAATTGCCTGTAGGTTAAAGTCTAGATTCTTAACCCCAGATAATATATTTAAAGGCCTCCAAAAGATAGTTTTTACCTGTCCTTCCAATCTCATCTCCTAGTCCTCTTCTCCACATTTTTCTCCACAGTCTTCCACATTTTCATTACCCACCCCCTGAGCAGGAATCTTCTTGACTTCCTCTCCTATGCAAATTCTATCCATCCTTCAAGATCTAGTTCTTTTATTCCCTCAAAATAGTATTTTATTTTTCCAAATATATTTAAAGATAGTTTTCAACATTCATTTTTGTAAGACTGTGTTCCAAATTTTTCTCCTTCTCTCCTTTACCTCTTCCTCTCTAAGACAACAAGCAATCTGATATAGGTTAAATATATGCAACCTTTTAAAATATATTTCCATAGTTGTCATAGTGTGCAAAAAACAATCAGAACAAAAAGGGAAAAACCATGAAAAAGAAAAAACAAACAAGCAAACAAACAAAAGGTGCAAATGCTATGCTTTGATCCACATGGTTCTCTGGATGCAGATGACATTTCCCATTCCAAGTTTATTAGAATTTTCTTGAATCACCACATTACTTAGAAAAGCCACATTCATTACAACTGATCATCACATAATCTTGCTATAACTGTATACGATGTTCTCTTGGTTTTACTCTCTTCACTCAGTATCAGTTCGTGTAAATCTTTCCAAGCCTTTCTAAGATCACTCTGCTGATCATTTCTTACAGAACAATAATATTCTCTAACATTCATATACCACAATTTACCCAGCCATTCCCCAAGTGATGGGCATCCATTCATTTTCCAGTTTCTAGCCACTACAAAAAGGGCTGCTACAAACATTTTCGCACATACAGGTCCCTTCCCCTTTTTAAAGTCTCTTTGGGAAGAGACAGGAGAGACACTTGGATCAAAGGGTATGCTCTTTGGGTTTCAAGGCCTAGTTCAAAACTACTTCCTTTACAAAGTGTCCTTATTAGACACTTAGATCAGAGGAATACATGATCTAGTTCACTTGGATTTTACCAATGTGCTTGATCTAATTTTCTCTTACGTAGAAATATGAGTTAAATGAGAAGGTAGATATTATAAGCTAGCTGAATGACCAGACTCATGGAGTAGTCACTAATGGTTTGATGTTACCTGGGATAGGGGAGTGCCACAGAGATCAGGGTTAGGCTCTATCCAATTTCATGATTTTATTGGTCACTTGAATAAAGGCGATAGATGATATGTTTAGAACCACAGAGATGATACAAAGCTAGGAGGGAGATCTAATACCTGAATTACAAAATTTGGATCCAGAAATATCCTGCCAGTCAAGAACATTGCCCTAAATTGAATAAGATAAATTAATAGGAACATGGATCTCAACTTACAGATAGGTTTTTATTTTTTTTCCTATAGAACATGGGCTTTTTCCCCCTATCTTAGCCTTAGCCATGTGTGTGTGGGGGAAACAAGAAAAAATTTTAAAGTGGAAAAAAATGCTTTAATCTGAACTCGGATATATCAATTCTCTTTCCGGAAGCAGATTAACATTTTTCATCATGAGTCCTTTGGAACTGTCATGGATCATCAACTTGATCAGTTCCTGAGTCTCACAGTTTGTCATTGCTACAATATTGCTGTTGTTATGTACAATGTTCTCCTGGTTCTGCTCCCTTCATTTTGCATCAGTTCAGGTAAATCTTCCCAGGTTTCTCCGAAACCAATCCCTGCATTTCTTCCAGCACGATAGTATTCCAACAATCATATACCACAACTTTTCAGTTATTCCCTGAGAGATGGGCATCCCCTCAATTTGCAATTCTTTGCCATCACAAAAAAGCTGCTATTAATACTTTTGTACAAGTAGGTCCTTGGTTTTTTTTTTTGTTTGTTTGTTTTTGTTTTTTTTTGTTTTGTTTTGTTTTGTTTTGTTTTGTTTTGTTTTTCTTTTACCTCTGTGGAGTACAGATCTAGTAGTGATATTGTGGAGTCAAAGGATTTGTCTTTGACAGTTTTATAGCCTTTTAGGCATAGTTCCAAATTGTTCTCCAGAATGGTTGCAGTCAGTTCAAAGGCACATTTTTAAAAATCCACTTCCTATGAGCAAGATGAGGAAGTATGACAGACAGGCAGTTCGTCTGAAAAAGATCTGGGGATTTTAGTGGATTGTAGGTACAAGATGAGGTAAATAGCATATGGTGGCCAAAAAAGCTGATGCTTTTGTAGAGGGCATTAAGAGAGCCCTCCCATCCAAGGAAAAGTGATATGATGCACTCCTTCTTAGACAGACCAGAGCACTGTGGTCAGTCCTGGGTATCACAAGAAGCTAGAAAGAATCCAGAATGATGAAGCACCTTGGATCTATGCCATGTGAACGTTGGCTAAAGGAACTGGAGACTTTTAATTAGGAGAAAAATCAATTTTTTGATTTTTGGTCATATTGAGTTTAAGATATTGAGGAGACATTTAGTTCAAACTATCCAACAGGTAGGAGATTCAATACTGGAAGATGGGGTAATAAGTAGATTTAAGAATCCTCAGTATTGAGACAATAATTGAATCCAAGGGAATTGAGAACATCATCAAGGAAAATAGTAACGATGGGGAAGGGAAAAAGGACCAGGACAGAGCTCTGTAGAGGACGGGTCCTGTATGAAGATGCAGCAAAGGGGACTCAAAGACACTGGTCAGATTGGTAGGATGACAACATAGGGAGGGAGTGGGGAGCCTAGCAGCATGTTCCAAGCCTTCTACCTTGGTTAGCAAATTGGGAAAATGAGTGAAAGCCAGAACATAGAAAGACTGGGAAAGGAGGTCATTAAGTATAAACGTAAGTTTGTTCAGCAAGATTATGTGATGATCACTTCTGAAGGACATGGCTCTTGTCAGCAATGAGATGATTCAGGCCAGTTCCAATGGCTTGTGATGAAGAAAGCCATCCTCACCCAGAGAGTGAACTGTGGGAACTGAGTGTGGATCACAACATAGTATTTTCACCCTTTTTGTTATTTGCTTGCATTTTGTTTTCTCATATTTTCCCTGTTTGATCTGATTTTTCTTGTGCAGAATGATATTTCTATAAATATACATAGAAGAATTGCACATGTTGAATATATATTGGATCACTTGCTATTTAAGGGAGTCGAGGGGGAAGGGAGGGAAAAATTGGAACACTAGGCTTTGTAAGGGTCAGTGTTGAAAATTATCCATGTATATATTTTGAAAACAAAAAAGCTTTAGTTTAAAAAAAAAGTAAGTTTGTTGCCAATGGAATGGGGATTCTTGAAAACATGGTGGAAGGGGTGAGTAGTTTTAGAGGGAGGCATTAAGGGGAAGGGAATGGGAATAAAAGATGTGCTGGTGGGTGAGTGAATCTGAATCGTGATCACTGAGGTTCAGAATTTTGGGGATGACCATTGAGAAACTTGTGAACTAGTTATTAGATTTTCAATGGCTTCCAAGTGGTATCTTTTTATGGCCTTAAGCAGTTCAGGACAGCTTTTTGGGGCTGATGAAATAGGGTTACCTCTCTTTTCCCAAGGGAGAAGGCCAAGCTAGAGAATGGCTTTCCTCCCCTTCTTTGGAAGGGAGGAGTCTGATGCTAAATGAAATGGTGTGTTCTTCCCTTATCTCAGAGGCAGGAGATTCATGCATGATGGGATGATATTATTCTTCTTCTGACATGAATTACTTTCTTAGCCCCTAGGGACAGAACTTGGAACATGCTCTGGAAATATATTAGCAATGAAACATATTTTCAGACATGGCCAATAGGGAAGTTTAATTATGTCTGACTGTGCATAATTTTTTTTCAGAGTTTTTTGTTTGTTTGTTTTCCCAAGGTGGGTTATGGGATGTCAGGGAGAGAGAGTGATAAGGTTGTCAGGAAAAAAGTGAAGACGAAAAGAAAAAAAGAAAAAAAAAAAGAGTAACCGAAGCATTTTTTAAAATGCACTTAGGAGAATAGGAAGAAGTTCATAAGGGAACAAACCTACAGAACAGCTGAGAAAATCATGTTGAGGTGGTTGTATACTTGGAGGCCAGCCCTGGCTACACATGGTAGAGATTGGACATTCCTCTTCTTCTGTTTTGCTCTTTACATAAAAATGCTCATTTTGCTTGTTGTTGAGTCAGAATGAAAATATATAAATTTTAAAATAATACTGGTTTCTACAAAATGTCCACTTTTCCTCCATCTTTGAAAATTCCTCATTTGACAGCTATCATCCGCTGAAATGCTTGCCCTAGGTCTTTCCTCCATTTCTTAGCCATACTTCCAGGGGCTTATTGGTTGATGATGATGATGGTGATGACCTTCTTATCTGGAATCCTCAGGTCTCCATGAATTTTTGTGGTTCTTATCTTTCTTAGTTCTTCTCCTGTCCTTCTTCTCAGTCTAAACCAGAGGTCCTCAAACTACGGCCCGCGGGCCAGATGCGGCCCACTGAGGACGTTTATGCGGCCACCAGGTTATGGCAAAATCAGACCAGAAATGACATTTGACCTAAACTCTCTGCTGGGCTGAGGCGGCGGAGACAGAGTGTCCGGCCCTCCCACAGTCTGAGGGACAGTGAACTGGCCCCCTATTTAAAAAGTTTGAGAACCACTGGTCTAAACCTTCAGCTACTGAGGTGACAGTTTTTATCTGTCTGAGGATAACGGAGGATTTATCCAAGAGCTCCCTCCTGGGCCATCTTTTTCTTCTTCTGTACCTCTCACAGTGACCTCATCAGCTCCCATGTCAGCTCCCACATTTGCATATCCAGTCCTGAGACACCAGCATCTTCTTGGACATTTAGAAGTGGCTAACCCTTGGGCATCCCGTCTCCTAGATCCTAACCAGAATTCACTATTTTTCCTTCCGAACTCTCCCTTCTTCTGAGCGTCACCAGTTCACCATCCTATCAAGACTCTACCATCCTTCTAGTCATCAAAGTTTGCCTTCCATCTTCCTCAGCTCCCTGCCGCTCTTATCCAACTAGTTCCCAAGTCTTTCTGGGCCACGACATCCCTCAGAATCGTTCCCTTCTTTCCACTGGTTCAGGCCCTCATTACGTCTCACCTGATTATCCAAAAATCATTGTGTAAGCGTCTCCCTGCTCCAATCCAGCCTCCACAAGCTGCCAAAAGCTCCCTCTGAACAAAAAGTCCGCAGGCTTGTCACCTTTACGGATCAGACGCAGACGCCTGTTTGGCGCTTACATTACAATTCCATCACCATCTGACTCTAGTGGACCACTATTCCAAGATGAGTGGATGTTACGTCCCTTCACGCACTTACTTTTCAGCCAAACCAGCTTTACGGCCGTTACCCGAATGCCACATCCCATCTCCTCTCTGGGGCTTTTCCTACATGGCACCATTCCCACCTCATCCTTGAGATCCATCCCTTCTTCCCACATGTCCCTCACATTTATAGAGCGTTTTACAGTTTTCAGAGCTTTGCACATGTATTATTTCATTTGATTCTCCTGAGATGGAAACTGAGGCTGACATAGGATAAGTGTCCAGGACCACAGTGTTGCGAATCAGGGCTTCTTAATTCCAAATCAAGAACTCTATCCACTATGGCGCCCACCTTCTTCCTTCAAAACTCGGCTCAGGGACCACTTCTGGTCCCCCCAGATGTTAGCACCCCCACTGATCCCCCCAAACCTTGCATGTTTTATTTGTGTAAGGGAAGGAGGGGGGAGATCTCTGCTCCATCCACCTTAGCCCATGGAGTCACGGATTTTGTCAGTTTACTCACATGGTGTTAATGAAGTGATAATGAGGCATGGAAGGTGTCTGAGGTGCTTCTACACCTTGAGCACTCTGGGAGAAGTCAGGATGGGGGCGAGGTCCCTGGGAGCTGGAGAGAAGCCTCTATCCGAGGCAGGGAGGGGAGGACGGGGCTTTTCCTCTCCTACCCTTCATCACTTTGAGTTGGAACTGGTTGGCCAGGAGGGATAGGGCACAGAGCAGGAGCCTCCCGTTCCATCCCTGGAAGAGCAAGCAGCTTGGACGTGCGGGAGCCCCGGCAGCAGAGAAGAGAGCCGGCTCAGGGGAGCAGCCCAGAGCCTCGTGGCGATGGTCCCTCAGCAAGGAAGCTTGGACAGGACCGGCCTGGGAAAGACTGGGATGCTGCAGGATCTAGAGCCGCATGTGTCAGTCACTAAGTGCCTACAATCATTATGTTGTGTTGTGTGTAACATTGTACTAAGGGAAATAGAAAGGAAGGTAAGGGAGCATGATGGAGACCGGAGGAGTTCAGCCGGCTGGGAAATGCCCCCTCTTCCTACAGAAACTGCATTTCTAGGAGAATGAACCTGTTTATGGGGCTGGAAATTATATCTCAAACAAAATAGCCAAGTGCGTTGCAAACCTTAAATGTCACTAATATTAAGGCAGCTCCTTAATGTCTGCTTAATAAAGACCTTTGCCAAGAGCTCATTTTTTCTATTGGCCAGACTTGATGGGAAGCACGTCAGTAGGGGCTGGTAGAGGAGCAAACTTAGAATTGACTCCAGAAGCAGAGAGGTGACCTCCTGGGTCTCGATGTGTGTGCAAATGCAAACCCACGCGAGGTGCGCGTGCTCTTCCGAGACAAGGTTTTCACTCTATTCACACCTGTCACATTTAACAAGAAACGTCTAAAGTCGTAAAATCGGGAAAGTCTAAGCCAAGTGAGCCAAAGAAAAGGCCTGGGCTGGAACGGGAGGAGACTCGGAGGACATTTAGTTCACTCACAGAAGTCTCACTACCCGATGCATGGGGGACAAGCTCCCCAACGACACAAATGCCATCTATGGATCATGGAACCTAGTGGTACTTTCCACATCCCACCTCCGGACACCGTACAGCAGGACGCACTCTCCTCCCCAAGGCCGTTTCTTCAAGACCAGATCTTGCATTTCCTCGTTCTCCTTCCACAAACGTGGATTCCCGGCTGTTCTCCCCACTTGGACGCGAGGAACGGCCTCCCTGGGCCTTGTTCGCAGCTGCCCGCCCCCCGCACAGGTGAGCACACAGGACACCAGTGACTGACTTCCAGGCTTTATTGAACAAAAGGAGGTTCACAAGGGGAAGGTGGAAGGCCGTCCAGGTGAGCCCTTCCCCATCCCTGACACTGGGCGGGAGACTTCTTCAGACACGGTAGGAAGTGGCTCTCCAGCCCCGCTCTTGGGTGGGACCACAAGAACATCCAGGTACACACACACTCGCACTGACAGGACCCAGACAGGTGCAGATTAAGTGCTTTTCAGGATGGGGGTGGATACAGACACCGGCAGAGGGATGGCTCCATCCCAGGAAGGCATCTGCTCCCACTACAAGCGGCTCAGCTCCCAGCTCAGGACTCGGGAGAGGGTCACACAAAGTCCAGGGGGAGTTCACAGTAGCACCGGACATCATTCTAACCCAAGTCCCTCCCAGGGCACGATCCCCTTTCCCATAGGGCCTAGCTCTCTATCTCCTCCCAGTTGTCCTGGGAGTCTGTTTAAGGGGGAACCCCCCAGATCCCCTGAGGTAGAGGGCAGACTTCACCTCCACCTCGCCCACAACAGCAGCCCAGGGGGCGAAGGCCCTGCCCCCAATCCCTCCCCTGCGGCAGGTCCTGCAGACTACCACCAAATGGTCGGCAAAAGAAAAAAACTTGATACTGTGCAAGTTTATGAAGTGCTTTTTAAACAAACAAAAAAAGACATTTCCCACCCCTTTTATACCTTTAAAAAATTTTTTTTAAAGACAGGAGTGTACAGGGTGCCCCTTCTGGGCACAGTGGGGGAAAGCACCCCTGGAGCCGTATCCATTTGGCCCTCCTCCTGGGATGGAAAATTTCAGTCAAACAGCAGCAATGGCTCACAGGTGGCTGGGGCGAGAAGCGGGGGTCCAGGGTCTCCCCTCAGAGAATGCTTTCAGAAAATAAATGAAATATCCGCGAAGGCAGTGGGGGGAGAACTCTTCACATGGAGGCCTTCCTCCTGGGCCAGGAGGCTGGGGTTCCCGCTTCCCAGGCCTGGGGGGTCCCCACCCACCAAACGTGCAGAACCAACATGTTTTTTGGATTCAGGACAGCACAAACTCCAAATCCAGGAAAATAAACTTACTGGGGGCGGGAGAGGGAGATCCTAAATGTTCCTTGGAGCTGGATCCCTTTTTCTCTCTCCCCGCCCCCCATCCTGGGCCCACGCTGATTAAAAACCAGCTTCCTCTGGCCTTCCAACCCCAAATAACAAAAACCAGGCCGAGGCCGGAAAGGAGAACACAAAAACCATACAACACATAAAGCCCCAGGAGGGGCGGGGGGCTGGCCACATGGGAGGGAGCCAGCTGAGCACCTTGTAAGATCTAGGATGGCCCCGGCGTCCACGGTCCAGACGCAGAGCAGTGCGGCGGGCACCGGAAGCCCCTGGGACTGGCACGGTGGGCAGCTGCCACCCGCCACCGAGGGGACGCAGCCTTGGTTGGATCCCTCGGTTCAAGTCCAGCAAATAATTAAATAAATGGGTGAGAAGGGAGAGACGGGGCTTTTCTCCAGGAAATGCTGGAACTGGTTAAGAGGGAAAGGCCACATCCAGGAACTAGGCCCCCCACATGGAGAGCGGGGGGACAGTCGAGTGTGGCTGGTCTTCCAGCATGGGAGGAGGAAGGGGCAAGGAGGCACGAGGGAAACGGGTGGGGGAAGTGGTCAAGTCTGCTCCCGGGCCCCTCAGAAGTCCTTCAGGCGGCTGTACATCTCCCGCTTGCTCCGCTCTCCCGACCAGGTCCGGCTCTTCAGGCGAAACCTCTTAAAGTCCTCCTTGAAGTCCTCGTGGTTCATGGGCCGGTAATCCTGGGGCTCGCAGAACGTCTGCAAGGCGGGAGAAGGGGCGGTCAGCCTTCCGTCTGTGTTTGCGGGGTCTCCCCTCCCTCCCACCCTCGGGGAAGGGACGGTCTCCATGGCAACCTCCTCAGAGTGAGAGCAGAACCCCCCGAGAGCTGAATAATTATATCCTGGCTGGGGGTTCGAGGGTCCTCCTTCCCTCCGGCCCGTGTCAGAGCACGCTCCCCCGCAGCCCTTACCGTGAACTGGGGGAAGAAATCCTTGTAGCCCCCTTTGAGGATGTACATCTCGGGGTAGTACAGGTTGGGGTAGTCGTTGCAGGCTCTGTCTCGCTCTCTGATAAAGCGGCACCTGGGAAGGCAAAGGGAGCAGAAGAAGCAGCTTCAGGCGCCAGAGTCAAAAGCGGAGCCGGGTCACCCTGGCAGCCCCCCGTGGTCTCGCTCGGCCTGAATCCGGCCTGTGCCACCATGGAAAGCACCGTACGGCCTGTGGGGGCCTTGGGGGGCGGCAGGGCAGCCAGGAAGAAATCCCGACCGGCTGCGAGACACTGGCCAGAGAAACGGAGGGGCCCGGGGCCTCGTCTATGACCGAGTGCCTGCCACATAGTGGGCGCTTTTTAAATTGCTTATTGACTAATCTGTTTCCCAAATGCCCAAAAAGCAGAGTCCAATATCGCGTAAGTTGGACGGCAGTAACAATCACTGACAACCACCTAAGTGCTTTAGAGTGAACTTGAGTGATGACTCAATCATCTCAACCGGGTCTCTGCTGGAGGGTGTCATTATTGCTCCCCAATGTACAGAGGGAGAAATGAGACTGCAAAGATCCCTCGTCAGCACATAGCACAGCGCCCGGAACACGGTGGGTGCTTATTTATTTTTATATTAAATTTTTTAAATTTTAATTTTATAAAGGTATACAATTATATACATCATATATAAATAAATTCAAAATATAAATTATATGCTTATATAAATTGTAATAATTTTGATTTGTTGTAATTTTTAATTTAGAAACATTTTGTATACTATATGTAATGAGAACATTAATATAAAAATTTACAAGTCTCTTGATTGACTAGAATCGTAGTGGGAATCCCTTTGGCGTATGGGTTGGACCCCCCAAACTGAGGAGATGTCCCCGTGGACAGACCACAGCTGCCCTCCCTTCTCTAAGCTCCCGCTCACAGTGAGGGATGTAAGTGTAACAACACTTACATCCGAGGTCCTCGCTCAGAGGAGAATTCACAGTGGAAAATGAGAATAATTCTCTTGTCTTCGCTGGGGAGGATGGGGTTCACCAGCAGAAAATTCTCGGCATCTTGTTCCAAGGGAAGGTTCACCGCACCCTGAGGAAAGGCCCATTGGGTCAGGGGGCATCCGCGAGTCTTGCCTCCCCCCGGACTGGCCACCTTTTCCCCCGGCTCACAGCCACCTTCCCCCGCAGCAGGGAAGGCCCCATCTCAGGTTCGCCCCGTCTCCCAAGCCCTCTCCCCGGGAACGGCCACGGCCGGCCCGCTTACCTTGATGTGACCCCCCTCAAACTCATAGGGATATCTGCAATCCAGGATGACGCACTTCTCGATAATATTGCTAAACTTCCCCGTTAGGACGGCCACCATCTGCGGAGGGAGCGGAGGCCGGACAGGATGGTCAGGGAGGCCCGAGGCCGTCAGGGGCTCCTCCTCCCCGCCCCGGCCGTCCCCACTCACCGTCTCTGGGGAGATGTACTTAAGGTCCTGGTGGCGTCCGTCGATGGTCTGCAGGAGGAAGGCCTGAGGACAGAAGAAAGCCGGACGGCGTCAGGCCAGGTCAGCACCGGCTCCGTCCAGGCGAGCTCAGCAGGGTCAGCTCCTTCCCAGAGGAGCGGCTCAGCCCGCTCAGAGCCAGCCCTGCTGTTACAGTGGGAAGGGAAGGGGGACAGCCGGGCTCCTGAGCAAAGATTATTTCTAGAAAGCTCAAGGGGAGAAAAGACAATCCGTGCTCCCCAGAGCCACGGTGAGAAGGCAGGAGTTGAGTGGATGAGGAAGGGGAAAGTGGACAAGGGGAGACTCCAAATAACTGCGGGACGGTGGACAGATACAGCGCCGGGCGGAGTCAGAGAGACTCGTCTTCCCGAGTTCAAATCCGGCCTCAGACACCGAGCAGCTGCGTGGCTCTTCACCCCGCTTGCCTCAGTTTCCTCAACTGTAAAATGAGCCGATGGCCGACCGCTCCAGCATCTTTGCCAAGAAAACCCCCAATGGGATCACGAAAGATGGACAGAACATCTTTCCGGGTCTCAGTCCGAGATCCCGTCCCTTCTAAATCTGAGGCTCTTGTAAGAGGCCGTCACTTTGTAGCTGTATCCCCCACACAGCCAGCTCCACAGAAGGGTCCGCCCTAAAGGCTTGCTGACAACCAGGCTTGGAGAGCTCCGTCCCAGCTCAGTTTCCTGAGGAGTCTCAGCTACTAGAGGGGCCCAGTCTACACCCTTCTATTAGTGGGGACCCAGCGAGAAGGGAGCCCCCCAATCTAGGCCTTTCTATTAGCGGAGACCCAACGAGAAGGGAGCCCCCCAATCTAGGCCTTTCTATTAGTGGAGACTCAGTGAGAAGGGAGCCCCCCAATCTAGGCCTTTCTATTAGTGGAGACCCAGCAAGAAGGGAGCCCCCCAATCTAGGCCTTTCTATTAGCGGAGACCCAGCGAGAAGGGAGCCCCCCAATCTAGGCCTTTCTATTAGTGGAGACTCAGTGAGAAGGGAGCCCCCCAATCTAGGCCTTTCTATTAGTGGAGACTCAGTGAGAAGGGAGCCCCCCAATCTAGGCCTTTCTATTAGTGGAGACTCAGTGAGAAGGGAGCCCCCCAATCTAGGCCTTTCTATTAGCGGAGACCCAGCAAGAAGGGAGCCCCCCAATCTAGGCCTTTCTATTAGCGGAGACCCAGCAAGAAGGGAGCCCCCCAATCTAGGCCTTTCTATTAGCGGAGACCCAGCGAGAAGGGAGCCCCCCAATCTAGGCCTTTCTATTAGCGGAGACCCAGCAAGAAGGGAGCCCCCCAATCTAGGCCTTTCTATTAGCGGAGACCCAGCAAGAAGGGAGCCCCCCAATCTAGGCCTTTCTATTAGCGGAGACCCAGCGAGAAGGGACCCCCCCAATCTAGGCCTTCCTATTAGCGGTGATGCGACAAAAGGGAGCCCCCCAAAAGGCCCCTCCTCCAGTGGTACCTTAGAGTAATCCCCGATCAGCTCTCTGGGATCGTTGTCCAAGATGGTCTCAATTTCGTCATGACACAACGACCTGGAACGGAGCAGTCGCGGTTTCTGAGAAGGAAAGGGAAGATGGTGGTTGAGACCAAGGGCATGCGTGGGGGAGGGACGAGGGCCAGGTTCTGTCTGGCACAAACATCTGCGTCCTTCCCGTGGGGCGCCCCGGATGCTTGGGGCCTGGCTGAGGCCGGCAGACCCCCCTCTCAGCTGCAAAGAGATCTCCTGGAAGGGGGGTGGGGTGGGGAAACTCAAATCCTAGAGCAGAGGGATCGGCTGCTTAAAAACAAAACAAAAAAATCTTGTAAAAAACAGATCCGCAAAACCAGCGACTCCTCTCCTCCTGAGGTCCTAAATTCCAGTAAAACGCTGATCAAGCCTGCCTCAGTTCCATGAGCTGTAAAATGGGAACACTCCAGGAACCCAGAAAAACGGGAGCCGGTTCCCCATTACTACCCTCCAGGGCCAGCAGGGAGTGACTGACCGGCACCACACCCGCTTAGACTGGAAGCTCCTCGAGGACAAGGGCCACCTTCTGCCTTTCTTTGCCTGGTATACAGCAGGTGCTTACTAGATGCCGACAGGTTGACCAACCCCCTCCCGGCCTGGCAGCCACTCACCGGCTCCTCTTCCTTCTCCTCCAGGGCAGCGGTGGGGATCGTCACACTCTTCCTGCGCTTGTTCTTGACTGGCGTGTCCTTGTCCCGGGGACGCTCCAGCCGCTTGAGGACGGGCCGGATGGAGGTGTTGGGCATGGAGGGGGAGCGGAACAGCCTCCGGCACTTGCTGTGCATGACTAAGGACTTGGGGGGGACGGGGAGGAGACAGGAGACAAGGCAATGAGGTCCGACAGGGAGCACAGCGTGCAAAACCCACAAATCCTCACCAAAACCCGCCGGAGGGACAGCTGTCCTCCCGACCCTGTCCCCATTTCACAGAGTGGGAAACTGAGGCAGAGAGACAGCAAGTCATCTACTAAGAGCTAAAAATAGTGGCTAGCATCTGGAGAGCCCTTTACACATTTGTCTACCTCAGCAACCCTGAGAAAGAGGTGCCGTCCGATCACCCCCATTTCCCAGAGTGGGAGATGCCAAAGGTGGATAAAAGGGGCCATGGACTAACCCCTTTCTCTCACCCTCAACCTGAGGGGCAAATATAGCTAATGTAGCAGGCGGGATTTGCAGTCAGGAAGCCCAAGTTCGAATTCTGCTTCTGCTGCTGGGTGACTCCAAAGTCACTTATTTTCTTTATTTATAAAATCAGATTGGGACTCGTGGCCTATGACTCGAAGGCTGGTTCCGAGCTATGATCCGTCCCTCCTCCTGCAGCCCAGGCTATGACCTGTCCCTCCTCCTGCAGCCCAGGATATGACCTGTCCCTCTTCCTGCAGCCCAGGCTATGACCTGTCCCTCCTCCTGCAGCCCAAGCTATGACCCGTCCCTCCTCCTGCAGCCCAGGCTATGATCCGTCCCTCTTCCTGCAGCCCAGGCTCCAGGCCCGTCCTTCCCATACCTGTTCACTTTCCTCCTCCTTCCTGACCAAGGGCGCGCTGATGAGGCTTTCCATGCCTGGGGGGACTTCTTCCTCACTCTGCAAGAGATTGAAAAATAAAACAGGTTTTTTAGGTCAAAGACAGAATAAAGCATGGATTTGTATCCTGAAACTTTGCTAAAGTTGTGAATGGTTTCTAGTAGTTTTTAGTTGATTCTCTAGGGTTTTCTAAGTATATCACATCATCTGCAAAGAGTGATCATTTGGTTTCCTCCTTACGCTAATTCCTTTAACCTCTTTTTCTTCTCTTATTGCCAAAGCTAACATTTCTAATATAATACTGAATCGTATTATGAGTGGGACAACCTTGTTTCACCCAGATCTTATGGGAATGGTAGAACAGAATGAAACAAGGAGGGGAAAAAACCATAATTATCAGCCAATGACCCCAGGACTAAGTGCTCCCACCTAGACTTTCAACTTTTGACTTTAAAATCTTGCACGCAGAACGTTCAGTGGAATGTAAAGCACCGAGTGCAGCCAGGAAATGGTTGGTTTGATGGGGGAGGGGCTTCCTGGACCTGAACCCCCTCTCCAAGAAGGCCTGGTGTGTTTCTGGGGAGCACGATGGGGAGAACCAGATCACTGGGACAGCACCAAAATCGAGTCCATGGAGTTCTGCCTTTTCCATCACTTATCTTGACTCAGTTTCCCCAAAGTGAACTATTCCCTATATTAACTTTTTCCAGACTTAATGGAAATAGAGTTTTTCCTTGATGAGGATTTTACCTCCTGTCTCAGATTCTTCTCCGGGCATTGACACAAGCTCAATCTCCTTTCCCCGGCTCCGAGCTCGCCTCCCCCTGCAGGGTCCTTGACCCTGTAGGGCCTTTTACCTTCAGGTCATCTTCCAGGATGTCCATAAACCCGTCATCTCCATCCTCACTGGCGTCATCTCCACTGGCAGAGCTCTGGTTCATGGAAAAGCGACGTAAGGGCAAGGGACCCAAGTTCTCTTCTCTCTCTCCCGGAGAGAAACACTGGACAGATGTGAAGAAAGGTCAGTGATGATCCACAGGACTGGGCAAGCCCTTCCCACCTCCGTGCTGAGTCTCAATCCTAGCCCCCCCACTGGAATATCTACACCCAAGGACTGCACGTGGATTATTTGTCACCTGGAGAGGGGAAGAAGGAGGTGAGAAAAAACTTGGAACCCAAGGGTGAAGGATGAAAACTCTCTCTGCATTGGTTTTGAAAATAAAAGCTATAAAATTGTATCAAGAGGAAAAAGAGTATCTACATTTGTGTGGGAGGGACCCCCAAACCTCTTATATACCATCAGATCAGGGGCCGAGTTCGGCCTCTGGGCAAAAGCCTCCCTCCGGCTGGCCCACTCGGCAGCGGCGGACCGGCTGGGTCCCGCTGGTCGCGAGGGCATCTTGAAGACGAACGCTTCCTGCAGAAGAAGTGGGACCGCGTCAAACCTCCACGGGACGGAACCACGCCGCGATCCCCCCGACCGGACTACGCCGGGCCCCAGCTTACATTCTCCTTGTCTTCCCCGCTACCCTTGTCCAGCTGCGCGTCCCCCTTGCCCTTTCGGGGCCCGTCCAGGGCTCTGGAGTTGGTGATATTCCTCAGGGCAGGGCTGGATCCCAGGAGTTTCAACTGACAGTGGAGGAAGAAGTGGGAGGGAGGGTTAGGGTCCATTCTTAACCCACTTTCTCAAGATTCTGAAACCCAAGTCCCATCCATGCTCAGGATAATGGCTTATGAGGGACCCCTGGGATTTGAGGGGTCCTGTGCCTTAGAAGGGACCCCCAGGCCTTAGGAAAGAGCCCCAGGATTTGAAGGGTCCTATACCTTATGAGGGACCACCAGCATTGTGCCTTAGGATTCAAGGGGTCCTATACTTTAGGAAGGCCCTCCAAGGTTTGAGGGCTGCTATGCCTTAAGAGGGATCCCCGGGCCTGCCCGAGTTCACCCAGCCCTGCTGGCTCACGCATTTGGCTCATGCACATGGTCACTCCCCTTGGTTAGCAAGCCAGGGTGTGGAGCCTCCGGGAGGTCAGGCCTCTGGCCCTTCCACCACGGAAGCCGCCTGACCCCTCCAAGAAAAGCATTGCCCAGGGCTGGGGTGAAACCCTCAGGCTTCCCGCCCCTCACCCCAGGAGGCCCAGACAAGCCTGCAAAAGGGGAGACTTACAGGCAAGGACTGGAAGCGTCTGATGGGGAGTCTCTCTCTGGGGGAGAAAGGGATGGAGAAAGAGGTGAGCAGAGATGGCTGAAACGGAACCCCAGAGCCCCCCCGACCCAATCTGCAGACAAGAGGCTCTTTCCAAGGCCAGAGCCGCTCTCGACTCTCCAGCAGGCCCCTAGCACTGGGAGCAGGGGGGCCCCTCCCGCTCAGGCTGGCGAGGAGACAGCTGGTCTTGGGGGTCCGACCGTGGGGCCCCGAGCAGCCGTCCCTGCGCCGACATCGGCCCTGGGACAGGACACTTACTCTCGAACTTGGCCGGCCTCCCGGATCGCCTCCTGAAACCTGCAAGAATCCAACAGGACTGCGTCATGAGGGAGGAAGGGAAAGCGGAGGATGCCCGGGGACGCCCTCGGATGGGCGGCAAGTGCAGACTCTCGCCCTCCGTCCCTGCCACTCTGTGGCTGAGGCGGCTCCCAGAGACCAGGGGCAATGTCGGGACCCCGGCGAGCTTCCTCGGCCGGGCGGGGTCAGCACCCACCTCCCCAGGCTCCCGTGGGAACCACGAGGCCTTCAGCAAACCCCTGAGAGAGCCTGGTCCAGTGCTGGCAAAAGAGTGGGGGAGGGGGGTGCCCACAGAGGGGCAGGGGGTCAGCTTGATGGTGTGGCCCCCCCCGGGGGACACGGACGGGAGCTGTGAGGTGTCAGGCTTCGTCCTGCCAGGAACACAACGGGCTGCCCCAGCGGGTAGAGAGCCCCCTTCACTTTGGGATAAAGATCCCACCGTGGCATGGGATGGAAAGCAGAGGGGGAGTCGAGCATGGGGTGTGGGACTCAGGCTGCAAGATCCCTTCATTGCTACGATCCTGCTTAGTGACCAGCTGATAGCAGAGACCTGAATTCAAATCCTGCCTTGGACACTAGCTTGTGACCTCTCTCAGACTCAGTTTCCTCATCTGTAAAATCACCAGTTGGAGCCAGGTGGCCCCATGGATAGAGAACAAGTCGGAGACCCAAGTTCAAATCCAGCCTCAGGCAAGCTGTGTGACCCTGACCAAGTCACTTCACCCTGTTGCCTCAGTTTCCTCATTTGTAAAATGGGCTGAAGGAAATGGCCAAGATAGCCCCAAGTGGGTCCCAGAGAGTGGGGCGTGACTGACAGTGAGTGAATAACCAATAGCGGGGCCTTCACTGTGAAGGTCAGATATGATGGGAGGCAGAGGGCACACCTGGCCAGCCCAGGGAGGTGGGGAGAAGCAGGGGGGAGGGGAAGGGGGCACTGCAGGAAATGTGCTGACAAAAGCCTTTCACAAAACTTACAAGGGCTGCGGGCGCCCGTTTGGGAGGGCCAGTGGCCATCTTGGCCCATTTCTGCTCTCCCCCCAACAAACCCCGGACAAGGACTGGGCCGGGCCGGGATAGAACGCGGGGCACGGCCGGGAAACAAAGGGGCCCAGAGAGCCTTAGCCAGCCCAGGGCGGACGGCCCAGTGGTCTGTGCTGGGGGCACTACTGCCCTGGGAGGGGAAGCAGCGAGGGCAATGAGAGAAGAAAAGAATGGCGATTATCAGAGAGAAAGGGAAGGAAAGGAAGGCCGGCCGGAGCCCTCTAAAGGTTGGCCCAGTGGAGGCAGGCAGGGAAGGGAGGCGGGCAGGCTGCGTCACCAGGGCGACAGACCGAGGCCCCAGCCTTCCACCTGTATGCAAATCGGGACAGCTGGGCCCCTGCTACGCAGGGCCATATGGGCCTCCCTGAAAAGGCATCTGGGGCCTGGCCGCTGAATGCCCCCTCCCGGAGGGGGCGGGGCGGCAAGTGTGCCCAGACAATGAGGGGGAGGGGCGGGCCCAGCCCCCCCAGGAACAAAAATGTCCTGGGCTCTGGGATGGCCCCCCCTCCCATGGAATCCCCTCCATCCCTTATTCCCGAGTCCCGCCCCTCGGCAGAGGCTGAAAAATTCTGACAGATGTGCCTTTGGAAGCTCCCGGGGGAAGGAGGCCCTGGGGGAGGACCACCAGCTCCGCGTGGCTGGGAGGGCCACCTGTCCCCGCTGGGCCATTGTGTCTGCCCCAGAGACCCTCACACACAGCCAGCCTGTCTGAGACAGAGCAACTGTCACGGCAGGTGCAGGGATGGGGGCGCCGGCCCGCGGGCTCTGAGGTTACCCAGGCTCCTCGGCTCCGGCCTTGGGCAGGGCCTACAGCTGTCACCGCCCATCTTTCTGCCCCCCAAAAGTCGTAGTTTTTAATAAAAGGGGGGGCCGGTGCTGTTCTCCCTTAGAAAGGTCTTTATTCACTCCCCCACCCATATAATCTCTTCATTCCCCTCCCCCAAGTTTCTGATAAACATGAGAACTTTTTTGGGGGGAGGAGAAGAGCAAACACTTCCTGTTGCCTGTAAAAAAGCCTCCCTCTTCTCCCCACCCTGTTTCCTGTTTTTAAATGAAATCTAAGGTCAGGCTGGGCACATTCCCCCCAAGGCTCTAACAGCGAGGGCATAGCCCACCGAAAACCCCATAGGGCCCAGGGTGTGGGGGAGGGCAGCCTCCCTCTATCTCCCTCCCAGGCCCACAGCTGAGACTGGCTTTCAGGATTCTGCTTCAAGTACTTAGCGGGCAGCTGGCCATCCCCTTCCCCCTCGCCTTCTCCAGGGGATGGACAGACAGACGCTCTTGTTTTGAGGGTCCCTCCCTTCCTCTTCACATGGCACCCCCAAACCCCAATGAGAAGAAACATTCTACTTACACATGGTCCATTGCCTGGGGGTCCATGGGGCTCGGGGAATCCATGGAGAGACCTGGGTTGGACAGAAAATGAAAGCTTAGCCCGGGGTCGCCTCCTCATTGTCCTGTGACCTCCTATTCTCTCCATTCTGGGCCTTGTCAGCCGGGGGAAAGGGGGAAATTCTTTAGTGAGGCAGCCCGGAGTCAGGGGAAGGGCTCTCAGCCACGCAATCATTAACAAGCCTGGGAGCCTCTCAGTCTCCTAATCTGTAAAATGGGAACACTGATACTCTGGAATCAAAGGGCTGTGGGAAGGAGGCCTCAACTGCTATAGTGAGGGTTTGTCCAAGAAATTTTATTTAATATTTGGTTTAAAGGGCTGGGGGTGGGCTGGGAATCTGCTCTGGAGACAGTCAAGCTACCAAAAAAAGAACTGAGCCATAAATAATAAGGGAACAGATAGAAGCTGCTCAGAGACACCAGTTTGGGGGAGAAAGGTGAAGGAAGGAGCAGGGCCTCTAACACCCAGAAGACAAGGTCAATGGCTTCCGCCCTGCTGCCCCTCACCTCGGGAAATTCAAACTGACTAGAGAGGACCACAGTGCTGGTCACGCTGGCCTTGTAGCCAAGACCCCCGTGAGTTCTACCTCATGGGGGTTTTCTAAGCCAGCTACACCCTCTCCTCTTGTAGGATTTCAGAGGCTCCTATGGAATTGGAAGCTTAGATTTCAGAGAATGGACTCCAGAGGCTCTGTCCAAGGTCACAGGACAGCAAGAGCTGGGATTAGAAATCAAGAGCTCAATCCGGCACTCTCCATCTACGGTAGCCCACAAGCCACCTCCCTGGGAATCTCCAGGCCCGTGACCCCCATCCCCCAACATAAATGAATGTTTCCTTCGTTCCAGGATCACTTGCATCTGAGAATTCCCATAATACCCCTCCCCCCCACAAATGTTTCCCTTCTTCCCTGGTCAGTACACTCACCTGCATCTGAGAATTCCGATGAATCCGAGTTCTCAGAAGACAAGGATTCCCGGGACAGTGAAACGATTCTGCTCCGGAAGACCAAGTCTGGCTTTTTTCTCTTGGGGGTCTCACTGTCAAATAAGAGGGAGTACGGTCAGAGGAGGAATCATCCCTGCCCTCGCCTCAGGAGCTGTTCCCTGGTCCTCCTCAGACCAAGGAAATCGCTTTGGATTCAAATCTTACTCCAAGCTTAAATGAGTCACCTCCCTCTCCTGGGATTTCAGCTTCTTCCAAAAAGTAAGGCTAGAACTGGGGGGCTCTCGGGCCTCTGGCGCCTGCGGAAGGCTGGGGGACCCTCCCTTGAATGATTTGGTAACGAATAAAAGAAAGCGCAGGTTCCAGCACCATGCTCCCACAGGGCTGAGCTTATTCTAAGGCTCCTCCTCTCACTGTTAAGACAATTCTAGGACTGGAGCCAGAGGAGCAGGAACCTTAAAGGGGCTTCTGGCAGAGCCAGGTCTGGAGCCCGGAGCTCTATTCCAGTATATAAAAAGATATAAAATAAATAACTAAAAAATAATAAAATAAAATAAATAAATAAATGAAAAGATAAAATTCCAATAAAAATCACCATGGGGAAGGAGGCCCTTCAGTGGCAGTGGAGGATTGGGACTAGAGGCCCTCCTAAAGTGCCTCCAACAGTGACCCTCAGTGGGTTAAAAATAAATTTAACCAAATAAACCCAACAAAAATAAATGTGCTCAAATAGAACATAATGAAGCAGTCAACAAGCACTCATCCATTCATGCAAAGCACTGTGCTCATTCTCTCAGGGGACTCAGAATGTCAACAGTGAAGCCCCAAACCCTCTCCCGTCTCTCCCAGGGACCCCAGACCACCTTCCATCCAGGAGTGGGAAGGGGGGATGTGGAGCCTGGGGGGGGGCCTACCTCCTGCAGACTACTGTGGGGGTTAGATGCTTAAACCCAAAGATCTGAAGGGGGCAGCTCCAGCCTCCCAGTCAGGCTACTCCTGGCTCTAATCAAGCCCCCCCAAATTAACTCAGTTTTTCATGGGCCTGACCCCCCAAAGCCCCGCCGACCCCTTCCTCCAGGAGCTTCTATTTTAGAAAACTGAGACTTCTACGTCTCTACAGAGAGAAGTCCGGTGTCCCGCACACTCCTGCTTGCCAGGGTCCCCATCCTGCCGCGGGGAAATCAGTTCTAGCCTTTAAGAACTTGCTCACAGTAGTCTTTTTAACTGACTGGATGGTCTCGGGAGCTTTCAGATTTGAGGACCGGAGGGAGTGTAGCTAGTTAAAGGGAGCCTCCAGTCTCAAGTTCGCGTGCTCCCTGCGGTGACCCGGGCTTCTCAGCTGTGACAGGAGGGGGCCCTTCCAGCCCTACCTCAAACCCGCCACGGCAGCTGGGTTCCCCAGCCCTCTTCCGAGCCCCCACCCGGGGGTCCCGGCCAAAATGGCTGCGGCCCGGTGGGCTCGCAGCTGAGGCTCAGAGCTCCGGATTAGGGCGGCCCGGCCCGGGCTCAGGAGGGTAATTGCCGGTGCCCTCGGGAAGGCGCTTCCATCTGGGGCCGGGAGGGGCAGGGGGCAGCCCGGCCCGCAGACGCGAGGTCCGGATGGAGACTCGTTGGCCCAACCTCGTGCCTTAATTTACAAGGGAGGGAAAAGGAGGCTCCGGAAGTCTAGCCCCAACCCGCGGGAAGGGCCGAAGTCCCGGACGGGCAGATCGTGGGCTTCTCCCCCTCCGGACGCTCTCCTTTTCTGCCTTCCCTAAAACAGCGGCCGGGGAGCCAAGATCCCCCGGGAGCGACCGGAGCCGGCAGCGCTACCGTCCGGAGAGATGCCCCTCCTAACCCTCCAGGTCCCCCCGAGGGGGCTCACAGGGCCCTGCCCCACGGCAGCCTCGCTCTCCGAGCGCGGGCAAGGGGCCCTGGACCCCCCTCCCCCCGCGCCCCCCCAGAACGCCGCCGGTCCCTACCTCCCCAGGCCGGCGAGGTCGCTCATGGTCCGCGCGAGGGTGGTGACGGGGGAGGAGGCGGCCACGGGGTCCGGGGAGCAGAAGAGCCCGCGGGCCGTGGGCTGCAGCAGCCCGGCGCAGAGCCGGCTCGGCCGCGGGGCCCCGAGCCGCTCCCGGCGCCCGGGGCTGCGCTCCGCCTCGGAGGGGGCGTCCCAGGGGCCCGGCTGCCGCTCCATCACCGGGCGCGGGGGACGCAGGAGGAGGAAAGTGGAAAGCGACGGGCCGGGCAGGCGCGCGAGACGGATCCAGATGCTCCAGAGGTGGGAACGCGGCCCAGGCGCCTCCCCCGCGCGCAGCGGAGCCGGAACGGCGAGTGCGCAACGCGGGACAATGAGGCGGCCGGCCCGCGGGAGCAGGGGGGCTGGCGAGGCTGGATGCCCGAGCCCCGCAGGGCACACGGAGGCAGAGGGGCTGCAGGGAAGGGGCGGAGGGAGAGGAGAGGAAGAGGAGGAGGAGAGAGGGGAGAGGGAGGAGGAGAGAAAGAAGGAAAGAGAGGAGGACAGGGAGGAGGAGGAGGAGGAGGAGGGGCGGAGGGGCAGAGGGGCAGAGGGAGCAGAAGACGTCAGGACGCCGGGCTCCCACAAGCCGCGCGGCGCTGTGCGGGCCCCCAGCCCGGCCTCCTACTATTTATATTCGAAAAATAACAGCGGCCCCGCTGCGGAGCGGCAACCAATGGGCGCCGGGGGCGGGGGCTGACCTTCCCGGGAAGGCGGGGAGGGGGCGGGAGGGCACCCGTAGTGGGAGGGCTGTCGCGGAGTGCCAACCCCGCCTGCCCATCCCGGGAGATGGGGGAGCGGCGCGGTCTCCCCCGTGGACGGGGGCCAGCCGGACGCCCCGCACCCTGAGGAGAAGGTGCGCTGGGAGCGGGGGGGAGTGGATGCTCGCCTCGCCACGTGTGCGGGTCCCTGCCCTCCCCCGGCCCCGCGTCCTGGGCACCCGGCGGGTCTCCACGTTGGCAAGCCGCGGCCGGCCCCTGCGGGGCGCCCACGGGAGGGCGGGAGGAGGCTGGTTTTTAAAAGCCCCCCCTTCCTCTTCCTCCTCCTCTTCCTCCTCCACTTTCTCAAAAGGGGAAAGGAGGTGGAGCCGCGAGCAGAGGCGCAGGAGAAGGGGCACCCGCGCGCGGAAGCTCGGGGTCCCGGCCGGCCTTCGCTTGCTACAGTGACATCACCCGTTCTAGAAGCCCCCCTCCCCCTGCCCGGGACTGGGGGGCGCACCCCAAAATGGAAGGCCGGAACGCCCCCTCTCTCTCCCCCCTCCCCCCTGCCAACGACTGCGGACTTAATTATACCGATAATATGAACACTAACATAGTTCTGCGCTCCAGTCCGAGCCGGACCCCAGCCGGTCACCGCTCTCCTTCACCTAGTTTTGTGAAAGAAAACACCCAAGCCCGTCAGGAACTCCGTCCCGTCCCAGAAGCGGCCGGGGCTGGGGCTGGAGAAAGAGGAGTGGGAATCTCTTCTGTTTGGATTTAAAATGATCCGGTCGGAATCGCCTTGGCTTAGGGCTAGACAGCAAATAAAGGGAGCTTTTCTAATGAGCGCTTCTGCACTCCTCTTAATTATTTCAAAGTGAGCTGGGTGGTTTTTTGAGTGGGGGAGGGGGGGTTGGTATGATTTTTGCATAAATTATTCAGTTAATAGGGCTCCCTAGGACGAGTGGATCATTCAGGGAAAGATAAATGACTACTTGGGAATCATGGGAACCGCAGATTTGGGATTTAAGGATCTTGCAATCTTTTACTGCCGGATAAACAAAGGTTCAGAGGGATTCTTCTTGTTAATAATAGTGATAAGCAGTTAAACAGTCTCATTTGATCCTCAAAACAACCCCGTAAAGGGGGGGATGTTCTTGTTTCTGCCATCATATAAAAGAGAAAACTTGTTCAAGGTTAATAAATAAAAAATAAATAAAGCTAATAAATATCAGAGGCAGGCAATAAACATTTATTAAGCGCTTACTGCATGCCAGGCACTGACATCTGAATCCAGCTTAGCTTCTCCAAGAGGGGAGCCGCCGTATTTTCCTCGAAAGAGGCACAGACGTGGCAGACCTGGATTTGCACTTGCCAGTCTTGTTCTTGAATTCCTTATTGTCTGATGGAGGGCACAGGAGGCCAGGCAGGAAGCCTGCCAGGTCCCCAGGGAGCAGGGCCTTTGCGCTTCCACGGCTGGCCAGGCCCAGAGGGTGATGAGCTCCTAGAATTTGGAGATTTACAGCTCAGGGAGAGGAAGGCATTGTTAATGTCACCAGACTGACGTTTCTGCTGCGCCCCACACCATTCCTCGCATCCCTACCAAGTGTTTCCACAATACAGCGTACCTGAATGCTCCGCCTTCCACCTCCTTCTCTTAGTGTTCTGGTCAAGCAGACCCCTGCCTGGAGTCAGCGCCCCGAGTTCAAATATGACTTCAGATACTTAGTAACTGTTTGGATTTGGGCAAGTCACCTGACTTCCCTTTTTGGCTTCAGTTTCCTTATCTGTAAAATGGGGTTAATAATAATAACAGTACCTACTTCCTATGGTAATTGTGAGGATCAAATGAGAACCTCTTGGCTTAAAGTAAGTACCATATCAATGTCAGCTATTGTTATTATTCTTATTCTTGTTACAAATTCCTTTGAAACTACTCAAAGTGTCTTTCCTGGTCTCCCCTACTTGTTATTGCCTGCTCTCCCTGTTGTCTCGTCCCAACCTACCAAAAAAATCATTTTTTTTTTTTGTTTATACTTATATGTACATGTTTCCTCCATAATAATGGAAGCTCCTTGAGCAACTAGGGGCTATAACTTGATAGTACCCTAGTCCTGGAGGGAGGAAGACCTCAGATCCAGACTCAGACACTTACTGGCTGTGTGAATCCAACCAAAATATTTAATATCCCTCTGCCTCACTTTCCACATCTGAAACATGGGTATTCTAATAGGACCTACCTCCTAGGACTATTGAGAGGAGATCGTATCAAATTAGATTTGGGAAGCACTTTCTAGCCATGGCAATGTGCACTGTTATTATTCATTGACTTTTTCTCTTTGTACCCCTATCATCTGGAATAGATGTTTATGTTTATCGATTGAATATACTACTCGATCATACTGGGGGCTGTTCCCAGAGCTAGAAAGGGACTGGCTGTATTTTGCTATCTCTGATTCTATTTCTTTGCCAAGAAAATTCCAAATGGTGTCATAAAGTCAGAAATGATCAAAAAATAATTTTATATATATATATATATATATATATATATATATATATATATATATATATATATATATATATAAAATATCCACATAATTATTTAAATATATATACAATAATTAAATATTATGTATATGTATACATAATATTTAATTATTGTATATATATTTAAATCATTAAATCATATCATATATATGCACACTATATATTATGGTATATATACTATATGTAGCATGATATATACATGCTATGAATGTTTATGTGTATATAGACACATACACATATAGTGTATATATACTATATACACCATATGTATATGTGTATAAACACTATATCTGTATCTATATCTATAGCTATGCATATATATATATTTAAGTCATTATGTAGATATATAATTTTGTTATCTTTTAGTCATTTCTGACTCTTTGGGACAACATTTGGAGTTTTCTTGGCAAAGAAATTGAAGTAATTTATCATTTCCTTCTTCAGCTCATTTTTCAGATGAGAAAACTGAGGCAAATAGGATAATGTGATTTGCCTAGGGGTCACACAACTGGTCTGAAGCCAAATTTGAACTTGGGAAAAGTCTTTCTGACTCAGGCCTGGCACACTACCCACTGTATTCCCTATACACAGATACACAAATATACAAATGTGTGAGTCTGTGTATATATGTGTATAGATTTATACATTATATACACTGTATATATGTCCATGTATACATACACATGCACACACAAATGTATACATGTATAGGTATAATGTATGTGTGTGTATGTATATATAAAACATATCCATATGTATATGTGTATAGGTATATACATTACATACCTATGTATATATGTATATGTGTCCATGTATATACACACAAATGTATGCATGTATAGGTATAGTATATATATGTGTGTGTATATACATACACACATATACATATATAACATACCCATATGTGTTTGTGTGTATATATATATGCACACAGATATAAAAATATATAACACACACATATATAAAATCCACTTTGGAGAGTTTTTCCTTTTCCCTACATACTTGCCTCCCATAGAACATTTGACTTGGCTCTGACCCTCATGGATCTCTTTAATATTCTGTCACGCTTCCAAGAGGCAGCCCTTGGCCTTGGGGTCAGTACTTGTATAGATTTGAACTTCACCTTGTAGCTTCATTCTCCATAGAGAGATCTCTAGGTTGGACTCAAAAGGTCTGGAGTAAAAAACTGGTTCTGCTACTTACTAAATTGTGTAACCCGGAGCACATTTTACTTCTTCCCCTCGTTTGCGAAATGAGCAGTGTGGAATCAATGGCCTCTGGGGTCTTTTCCAGCTTGAGTCTATGATCTTGGATCTGAGTGACATATATAAAGTTTTCTGAAAGTGAGACTTGGGCAGGGCTTAGAATTAGAGGGCGAGGCTCCTTTTGGGGCTGTTTTAACCAATTTCTCCAATGCCCTCTTAAGATGCAATGTTAAATTCTGGGAAGGGTACATATGGTAGTAGATTGAGATATGCACCAGAGCCTAGATGTACACTGGCCGCATGGCCCTGGACACACTTCTGCCTCATTTTCCTGTTTGTAAAGTGAGTCCCCGTTGGGCTAAGACTCTTTCTAGCTGGAAAATGAGAACAAAGAGACTTGGAGGGGTTGACACTTTACAGAAGGAGGAACTCAGATCGTTAGAGGCCGAGGAAAATACTAGGGAGAGATCACACCTGGATTGAGTCAGCAAAAGCCATCCCGTCCTTGCCCTATTTCTTTTCTCTCCTTCCCTCATTGTCCTATACACCCTGACCAAGTTAGAGGTTAATTTGTCAATTTGTTAAATTTTTTTTTAAATTTCAAAAAAGCTCATTATAAAAAAGGGGTCATAAAATTCCAAGCTAGAAGGCATCACTATAAAGACTTCATGTGAAAGAGGAGGAAACTGAGGTCCACTGAGGAGACATCCAAAAGTCACCCAGCTAGTTACAGTTAGTAGAGCCAGAATTTCAATTCGAGTTTTCAGTCTCGGGCTCCTGTTCTTTCTCATAACATTGTCTCACATTCCTATGTGAGCTCTGAGATTTACAGGGAAGTAGTGAATATATATAAAAGATATATAGAGATATACACACACGCACATGTACTTATATACACAGATATATGCATATATCTACATCTTTTATATACACAGATTTATATATATATGTATATATATATATATATATATATATATATTAGTATGCCTATGTAATATATAATATATATGAAATCTCCCTATTTCAAAGATGAGCACATTGAGGCCCTGAAAGTTAAATGATTTGCCCAGGATTACAGGATTAGGAAATTCCTCAGACAGTATTAGGGCCCAGTTTCTCTCTGATTGAAATTTTGATTCTGACTCCTCTCTTTCAAACCAAACTTGTAACAAGTTAATTCCCAGAAGAGCCTTATTAAGGCAGCACTTAATTACATTTAAGGAAGATCTTGACTTTTCCCCCTCTCAAGCCTTTGTTTGATCAGCTTTAATAGAAGAAGGTAGAGTTTGATGACCTTTGAGCATCTTTCACACCTTACAGACACAGAGGGAACCGGTTAGAGTTAACTGGGTGGAGGCAGAAAGCCCTAAATTCAGATCCTCCCTTTGGGCTAACTAGCTGTTTAATGCTGGACAATCCTTTAATTTCTATAAGCATCAATTTTCCTCCCCCAGGAAAAGGGACAAGGCTAGCCTACTTCAGGAAGCAGGGGAGGTGATTTGTTGGACATCACCCAGATAAGTTAGCAGAGTCCCAGCCCTGTGTGGTGCTCAAATGGAATAATATTGAAAAGTGCTCTGCAAACCTTGAAGCCCTCCCTCTATCATAGTCAGCTGTTGTGGTTATGATTGGAAATGTAGGCTTTGAACCTGGTGGATTTATTTGACCTGGATTCCATTTCAGCTAAGTAAAACTATGTTATTTACTTCTTTTTAAAAAGTAATTTTAATAGTATTTTATTTTTTTCAATTACACATAAAGATAATTTTCAATTTCTATTTTTGTAGTTATTGACTTCTAAAGGAAAATTTAAATAAAAAACTAAGGATGAAATGGACTGGTGAGTTGCTCATAGGGGTTTTGAGACTGGATTTCCAGGTTTGATAACTCATCTGAGGCTTTATTATTGAAAATCTTTTCCATCTCATGAGACATCCTGGCTTTGTGGGCAGAGATGGTCTCAGAACCAAGATGAACTGAGTTTGAATCTTACTTCTGAACCATCCTGGTAGTGTGATCTTGGTCAAGTCACTTATAACTTCTCAGGCTTCTAGGAAACTTGCCAAGACTATAAGTTGCAGAGAAAGTATTCACCTGTATTGCTAAAAGAAGTTACCTCATCTGAGAGTTCTTTATAATAATGAAACCACAGTTCCAGGCCCTATCCTTAAATAGGATGATCACTTTGGAGTTAGAAGAGGCTTTTATAGATCATCAACTCTAATCTCCTCCTGGAATCAATCAATAGTCATTCAGCACCTTCTAAGCAATGGGGATCCAGGAACCTAGACTCGTTCCCTCTCTTCAAAATCAAGTTAGAGAGAAAAACAGCAGCCCTGTAGAAGTCCAGGATGTCCTGGAAGTCTTAGTGTGGTATGCAACATTATTAAAGGCTTAAGATAACACTAAGACTTCGGATACTTTGTATCTTGACAAGGGAAAGATGTGAGGGGAGATAGCAAATGCGGGGGATCAGAGAAGAGCTTTACAAGGGAAATAGCTCTTAAACCGAGCTTTGAGGGAAGATGGGGATTCTAAGAAGAGGAGGTGAGAAGAGAGGGCATTTTATGCATATAGAACTGCCTGGGCAAAGATATGGAGATGGGAATAATAAATAATAGTAACTATAGAAAGCAACTTAAACTTTGCAAAGTGCTTTACAGTATTATCTCATTTGATTTTCATAATGGGAGGTAGATGGTCTTATTATTCCCATTTTAGAGATGAGGAGACTGAGACAGATAGAAATTAAGTGACTTGCCCAGAGTCACACAGCCAGTAAATATCTGAGATCAAATTTGAAGTCCCTGATCTATCTTATATTATGAATGCTAAACAAGGGGAGGCTACATGGTCTGGTTGCTCGCTGTTGTGATTGCCAGCATTTGAAATTGGGTCCTTTGGCTTTAGATAGAGTTCATTTTCTACTTACCCAATCAATTCGGGAATGGCTGAATAAGTGATGATATATGAATGTAATGAAATATTATTGTGCTATAAAAAAAAATGATGAGCAAGCTGCTTTCAGAAAAGCCTAGAAAGACTTACATAAACTGATGCTGAGTGAAGTGAGCAGAACCAAGAGAATATTGTACATGGTAACAGCAAGATGATGTGATGATCAAGATGGAAAACAGCGCTTCTCAGCAATGGGATGATCCAAGATAATTCCAATAGACTTGGGATGGGAAATGCCATAGGCATCCAGAAAGAGAATTAGGGAGACTGAGTGTGGATTGAAGCATAATTATATATATATATATATATATATATTTATATTTATATTTATATTTATTATTATTATTTTTTGGCCGTTGTTTGCTTTTTTTTTCTCATGGTTTTTCCCTTTTGGTCTGATTTTTCTTGCACAATGTGACAAACATGGAAATATTTTTAAAAGTGTTCTCTTTAAACATATTTATGTCTTTTAAACGTATCTCCATATTTGCCATGTTGCACATACATAACCTATATCAGATTGCTTGCTGTCTTAGGAAGGGGGAGAGGTAAAGGTAGGAGGGAGGAAAATTTTGGAACATAAAACCTTACAAGGATGAATGTTGAAAACTATCTTTATATGTATTTGGAAAAATAAAATACTATTGAAGAAAATAAACAAATAAAAAAATGACAATGGGGTGGAATTCAGAAAAACCTGGGAAGACTTGTATGAACTGATACAATTCATAAAGTGAAGTGAGCCGAACCACAAGATCATTGATAGGGTAAAAGTGATATTGTAATAACTATCAACTGTGAAAGACTTAGCCACTCTGATCAAGACAATGATACAAGACAATTCCAAAGGATTCAAGATGAAATATGCTATCCACCTCCAGAGACAGAACTGGTAGACTCTTAGTCAGACTGAATCATACTTTTTCCACCATATTTATTTTTCTTTGTGTGTGTATGTGTATTTTATTTTGTATTATGGATAATATGGACATATATTTTTATGTTACTTTACATGTATAATTGTATATGTACAATATAATATAATGTGTATTATAATATATATTATAATAATATAATAAATGTATAATAATAATAACATTGCTTGCTTTCTCGATGGGTGGACGAGGGGCAGGAAGGAGAGAGAGAATTAAAAAATATTTTTAAATGAATTTAAATTTTAAAAAATATAATTGGGAAATAGCTAACAAAATAAATGAAAATGTATGTGATGGAAAAAGCCCCCAGGACTATTCTATCTTTTTTATACACTCTAACTTGTTCATCCATTCCCTCTTATTCCTATGCTCCAATACATCAAAAAAATACCTCCTTAGAGTTGGTTTTATTTAAAACTAATTCCTCCCTTAATCTAATTTCCCTCTAGTTCCTCCCTCCCCTTCTTTCCTTTCCTTCCTATTTCTCTGTTGAGTGAAATATATTTCTGTACCCAACTCTGCTGCATGTATGTATGTGTGTGTGTGTATATATATATTCTTCCTTTTGATCAGTTCAGAGGAATGAGATTTAAATGTTCACTGCTTTCTCACCTTTCCTTCTTGTTTCTATATGTCTGCTTATATATCTTGATAATTTGAGATAATTTCCCCTAAACTTTTTTCCCCTTCTCCATCAATATATCTCTTCCTCTCTCTTTCCAGTCTTTTGTAAGATCATCAAGACATAATAGAACCACTCCCAAGCCTTGTTTAACTGGACTCCCTCTATAAATACTGATGATGCTAGTGATATATTATCTCCCTATATTCAAATGTAAACATTTTATTCCTCTTTACTGCTTTATCATTGTTCGTCCATGTTGACCTTTTTTTGTTTTTCCTCACTCCTGTTGTTTGAATTTTATTTTCATTAGAGATGTTTGAGAGTCCTCTATTTCAAAGTTTCTTAAACTGTGCTTCATGACTCTATAGGGGTCTTGTAACTGAATGGTTGTGAAATTATGATTTATTATCAGTAAATGTTTGATTTGTATACATATTTTATATACTTATGTGCCCAGGGTCACATAAAAATTTTCTGGTGAAAAGGGGTCATGACTGAAAGAAAGTTTAAGAAACCGTGTTCTATTTCGTTTAAGATTTTTTTTTTGCCAAAATTTTGCTGCTTGATGGTATGTCTATGTCTTTTGCCTTTGTCATATTCTAAGTTATCTGCTTTAAACTGATGGCTGCTAAATTGTGTGTGATCCTGACTGTGGCTCCTCAATATTTAAATTTTTTCTATCTGGCTGTTTGAAGTATTTTTTCCTTAACCTGAAAGTTGTGGATTTGGACCATAATATTCCTGGGAGTTTCCATTTTGGAGTTTCTCTTAGGGTGATTGTGGTTTCTCTCTGTCTCCATTTTGCCTTTGGTTCTAGGGGATCTAAAATTTCTTAAAATAGGATGATGTCTAGGGTCTTTTCTTCTCTTTTTTGGTCATGGCATTCATAAAGTCCAATGATTCTCAATTTTTTTCTCCTTGACATATTTTTCAGTTTATTGTTTTTGCTATGAGAAAACTTACATTTTCTCCTATTTGTTCAGCCTTTTGACTTTGTTTTAATATTTCTTGTTGTCTTATGGCATCATTGACTTCTTTCTGGTCCTGTCTAATTTTCAGGGAGTTGTTGCTTGGGCACTTTGTTTTGACCTTTTGTGCCAAGTTCTTAATTCTCTTTCCAATTCTTTCTCTCATAGCTCTCATTTATTTCCCTTTTATTTATTTATTTTTAAACTTTGAGTACCCTCATTCCATCTATAAAAACATTTTAAACTTTTGCTTCATCTCCACAGGAATTCTACTTGAATTTTCCCAAGCTGTGCTTTTCTTTGAGGATTTGTTTGTTGATATTTTAGAGCTGTTCTCTTTTTCTAGGTTTGTGTCTTGCACATCCTTTCCATCATAACAATTCCTAATGGTGGATTCTTGTTTTTGTTTGCTCATGCTTCCAGCCTGTTTCCTGACTTTGTATTTGATGTTAAATTTGAATTCTATTTCATTTCTGGAGGGAAATTCTGGGCAAATCTGCCTGCTGCTTCTTTGGGATATTAAGTGTTGTGTTATTCCAGGCACTCAAGGGGCTCGCAAGCTTTCAGTATTTCCAAAGGAGTCTGACCCAGGGCAGAGTTTGATGGCTTCCCCTTTGTCTTAGTTCTGCAATTTTCTGACCTGACTTTGGGTCTGAACAACTGTGCACCATGGCTGGACTATGTCTCTATCATTCAGGTAGACAGACTCCTCTTTGATGTGGAATTTCTGCCTTGGTTGTTCCACTGCAGTCTGGGTTAGATGCTGGAACTAAGACCCTATCTGGGAACAACACTTCTCTGTTGAGGTTCCCTTCTCAGCCCCCGACTGGATCTGTGACCTGAAACTGGTCTAGGATCTGAGTTAGTCTGATCTATGAGGTTGGGTTAGCCTGGTCTATGGGTCTAGAATACCCTGGTTTATGGGTCTAGGTTACCTGGTCTATGGGTCCGGATTAACATGATCTATGGCTCTGGGGTAATATGATCTATGGGACTAGGTTAGCCTAGTCTATGGGTCTGGGTTAGCCTGGTCTAGGGTTTGGGTTATACTGGTCTAGGGTCTAGGTTAGCCTGGTCTATGGGTCTAGGTTAACCTAGTCTATGGGTCTGGATTAACATGATCTATGGGTCTGGGGTAACATGATCTATAGGTCTAGGTTAGCCTAGTCTATGGGTCTCGGTTAACCTGGTCTAGGGTTTGGGTTAGCCTGGTCTAGGGTCTAGGTTAGGCCTGGTCTATGGGTCTAGGTTAGCTTGATCTATGGATCTGGATTAACATGATCTATGTGTCTAGGTTAGCCTAGTCTACGGGTCTTGGTTAACCTGGTCTAGGGTTTGGGTTAGCCTGGTCTAGGTTCTGGATTAGTCTGGTCTATGGGTCTGGGTTAGCCTGGTCTATGGATCTAGGTTAGCCTGGTCTATGGATCTGGGTTAGACTGCTCTATGGTTCTAGGTTAGTCTGGTCTATGGGTCTGGATTAACATGATCTATGGGTCTGGGTTAACATGATCTATGGGTCTAGGTTAGCATAGTCTATGGGTCTGGGTTAGCCTGGTCTAGGGTCTGGGTTAATCTGGTTTATGGGTCTAAGTTAGCCTGGTCTATGGGTCTAGGTTAGCCTGGTCTAGGGTCTAGGTTAGCCTGTTCTATGGGTCTGGGTTAGTCTGGTCTATGGGTCTGGGTTAACCTGGTCTAGGGTTTAGGTTAGCCTGGTCTAGGGTCTAGGTTAGGCCTGGTCTATGGGTCTAGGTTAGCTTGATCTATGGATCTGGATTAACATGATCTATGGGTCTGGGGTAACATGATCTATGGGTCTAGGTTAGCCTAGTCTACGGGTCTTGGTTAACCTGGTCTAGGGTCTGGGTTAGCCTGGTCTAGGGTCTGGGTTAGCCTGTTCTATGGGTCTGGGTTAGCCTGGTCTATGGGTCTGGGTTAGCCTGGTCTATGGGTCTGGGTTAGCCTGGTCTAGGGTCTGGGTTAGCCTGGTCTAGGGTCTAGGTTAGGCCTGGTCTATGGGTCTAGGTTAGCTTGATCTATGGATCTGGATTAACATGATCTATGGGTCTGGGGTAACATGATCTATGGGTCTAGGTTAGCCTAATCTACGGGTCTTGGTTAACCTGGTCTAGGGTTTGGGTTAGCCTGGTCTAGGGTCTGGGTTAGCCTGTTCTATGGGTCTGGGTTAGCCTGGTCTATGGGTCTAGGTTAGCCTGGTCTATGGGTCTAGGTTAGCCTGGTCTATGGGTCTAGGTTAGCCTGGTCTAGGGTCTGGGTTAGCCTGTTCTATGGGTCTGGGTTAGCCTGGTCTAGGGTCTGGGTTAGCCTGGTCTAGGGTCTAGGTTAGCCTGGTCTAGGGTCTGGGTTAGTCTGGTCTAGTCTTTGGGTTAGTCTGGTCTATGGGTCTGGGTTAGCCTGGTCTAGGGTCTGGGTTAGCCTGGTCTAGGGTCTAGGTTAGGCCTGGTATATGGGTCTAGGTTAGCTTGATCTATGGATCTGGATTAACATGATCTATGGGTCTGGGGTAACATGATCTATGTGTCTAGGTTAGCCTAGTCTACGGGTCTCGGTTAACCTGGTCTAGGGTCTGGGTTAGCCTGTTCTATGGGTCTGGGTTAGCCTGGTCTCTGGGTCTAGGTTAGCCTGGTCTAATGGGTCTAGGTTAACCTGGTCTATGGGTCTGGGTTAGCCTGGTCTATGGGTCTGGGTTAGCCTGGTCGATGGGTCTATGTTAGCCTGGTCTATTGATCTGGGTTAGACTGCTCTATGGGTCTAGGTTACCTGGTCTAATGGGTCTAGGTTAAACTGGTTTATGGGTCTAGATTAGCCTGATCGATGGATCTGGATTGACATGATCTATGGGTCTGGGTTAACATGATCTATGGGTCTAGGTTAGCCTAATCTATGGATCTGGATTAACATGATCTATGGGTCTGGGGTAACATGATCTATGGGTCTAGGTTAGCCTAGTTTATGGGTCTCGGTTAACCTAGTCCAGGGTTTGGGTTAGCCTGGTCTAGGGTCTGGGTTAGACTGGTCTAGGCTTTGGGCTAGCCTGGTTTAGGGTCTGGGTTAGCCTGGTCAATGGGTCTAGGTTAGCCTAGTCTATGGGTCTGGGTTAGCCTGGTCTAGGGTCTGGGTTAATCTGATTTATGGGTCTAAGTTAGCCTGGTCTATGGGTCTAGGTTAGCCTGGTCTATGGGTCTGGGTTAGCCTGGTCTAGGGTCTGAGTTAGCCTGTTCTATGGGTCTGGGTTAGTCTGGTCTATGGTTCTGGGTTAGCCTGGTCTAGAGTCTGGGTTAGCCTGGTCTAGGGTTTAGGTTAGCCTGGTCTAGGGTCTACGTTAGCCTGGTCTATGGGTCTAGGTTAGACTGCTCTATGGGTCTAGGTTAGACTGGTCTATGGCTCTGAGTTAGACTGCTCTATGGGTCTAGGTTAGACTGCTCTATGGGTCTAGGTTAGCCTGGTCTATGGATCTATGTTACCTGGTCTAATGGGTCTAGGTTAGCCTGATCTATGGATCTGGATTAACATGATCTATGGGTCTGGGTTAGCCTAGTCTATGGGTCTGGGTTAGCCTGGTCTAGGGTCTGAGTTAACCTGGTCTATGGGTCTGGATTAACATGATCTATGCGTCTGGGGTAACATGATCTATGGGTCTAGGTTAGCCTAGTCTATGGGTCTCGGTTAGCCTGGTCTAGAGTCTGGGTTAACCTTGTCTAGGGTCTGGCTTAAGCTAGTCTATAGGTCTGGGTTAGTCTGGTCTATGGGTCTGGGTTAGCCTGGTCTAGGGTCTGAGTTAGCCCGGTCTATGGGTCTGGATTAACATGATCTATGCGTCTGGGGTAACATAATCTATTGGTCTAGGTTATCCTAGTCTATGGGTCTAGGTTAGCCTGGTCTGTGGATCTGGGTTAGACTGCTCTATGGGTCTAGGTTATCCTGGTCTACTGTTTGGGTTCGTCTGGTTTATGAATCTAGGTTAACCTGGTCTATGGGTCTAGGTTAGCCTGGTCTGTGGATCTGGGTTAGACTGCTCTATGGGTCTAGGTTAGCCTGGTCTACTGTTTGGGTTCGTCTGGTTTATGAATCTAGGTTAACCTGGTCTATGGGTCTAGGTTAGCCTGGTCTATGAGTCTACATTAGCCTAGTCTATGGGTCTGGGTTAACATAATCTATGAGTCTAGGTTAGCCTAGTGTATGGGTCTTGGTTAGCCTCGTCCAGGGTTTGGGTTAGCCTGGTCTAGGGTCTGGGTTAGCCTGGTCTATGGGTGTAAGTTAGCCTGGTCTATAGATCTGGGTTAGACTGATCTATAGGTCTAGGTTAGCCTGGTCTATGGATCTGGGTTAGATTGCTCTATGGGTCTAGGTTAGACTGGTCTATTGGTCTAGGTTAGCCTGGTCTAATGAGTCTAGGTTAACCTTTTCTACGTATCTAGGACCTCTTCCTATGCTGGGACCCAGTCTCTCTCTGGGTACTCAGTGTGTTCCTGGTCATCACCTGTTTTCTGTGTCTATCGTCTTCCTTGTCTATGGCTGGACAAATGCCTCCCTGTGACTTTTTCTGGATTTTCTCATCAGGATTCAGTTTAGTGCATTTTCCATATCTCTTGGGAGGAACTTATGGAGGTAGCTCACCTCATGACTTCCTCACTTTCCCTTATCTGGGTTCTGCTTTCCAGTTCCCTATGACTGTTGAGGTATCCAGGCCTTCCAGGCTTACAGCTTCAGCCTCACTCTCAATTCTTTTTTCTCTTTCACCCTATGTATAATCAGTTGCCAAATCTTGCCTTTTTACCTCTATAACACATGTCCTTGGGTTCCTTTCTTTCTACTCACATGAAGAAGCCCTTTTGGGTTTGGGTTCCCATCATGCCCACATTAATTAATGTCTATTGCCCCAAGCCTCTCTTCCATCTTTCTCTCTTATCACCTGCATGGCTCCCAAAGCGATTTTCCTATAGAACAGTTATGATCTGGGGCAGCTAGTGGTGCAATGGTTAGAGTAGCAGCTCTGAAGTCAGCAGGACCTGAGTTCAAATCTGGTCTCAGACACTTAATACTTCCTGGCTGTGTGATCCTGGGCAAGTCACTTAACCCCAATTGCCTCAGGGGAAAAAAAAAGTGAATGTGAGCTTATTACAATACATCCCTGCCACTTTCTATGCCTCTATTCAAGTCTTTGATATTTCAACAGCACAAGGGCAAGCTCAGATTCCTGTCAAAGACAAAAACTCCCAGACAGCTCTAACTCTCCAGAAAGTTATATCCTACTGTGATAGACTCAACCTCAGAGAGGTAAAATCACTTACCCAGGGTCATATGGGTAATAAATGGTAGAGGCAATTCTATAGCTAATTCCTAATTTTCCTCTTCCTTCTATTATATCCTGGTTGCAAAAGATCAATGGAGTGAAATTTAGAAAATGTGACTTGACTATATACTGGGTATAAAATAATGGGGAAATTGCTTTCCCTTTCTGAGCCTCAGTTTATCCATGTGTAAAATTAAAATGTCAGACTCACTTAAAGCCTGGTATATTCCTAAAGTATATTCCAATTCTTAATCTATAAATCTAAGATCCTAACTCTTTTTCCTTCTGTGGATATCAGTTCCTGTCCAAATCAGTAGAATGGGATGATGATGATGGTGATGCATCCAGAGAGAGGAATATGGCGACTGAATGTGGATCACAGCATAGGATTTTCACCTTTTTTGTTATTGTTTCCTTGCTTGTTTTTTTTTTTCTCTCATTTTTTTTTTTCTTTTTGATCTGATTTCTCTTGCGCAGCATGATAAATGTGGAAAATAGGTTTGGATGAATTGCACATGTTTGACCTATATGGAATTGCTTGCTGTCTGGAGGGGAGAGATGGGGGGAAGGGAGGGAGAAAAATTTGAAACACAAGGGTGTTTGCAAGAAAATGCTGAAAATCACCTTTGCATGTATTTTGAAAAATAAAAACCCCTATTATTATCATTATTATTTTAAAGATCTTATTTACCCCAACTTTCAATTTGAAAAATCAGATAAATTGAGCAGAAATCATGAACAGACCCATTTTTCTAATTTGTAATGTATCATTGAGCATCTACCATGTGTACAACTTCATCTGAATTTTTTGGAGACCCTTTCCCTTTATTTTTGCTCATTCTACTTCCCCCATTCAGGGCCTGTTTCCCATCCCAGCTCCCTCAGGAAGTCTTCTCCTCCTTTCTTTGACTATGCTAGCCTATAGTGATCTCTACTTTCCTCTGTCCTGCTCTGTATTTACAATCTTCCATACCCAGGTGAGCCTTTGTTACAGTATATCAGTACTGCTCCTGACTGTGATCTTGGGCAGATTGTTGAACTTCCCTGCTTCTGTTTCCTCATCCATAATTAAGGACTTTATCCAATATACTTTCTAAGGATTTTTCAATCTGCATCCTTATCTATGATTCCATGTGAGTGGGTGAAGTCAGATATCTTAGATTTGGGACTTGGTCCTGTTCTCTATTGGGGGTAAGTTCTAACCTCTGTGAACCTCTGTCTCCTCTTCTTTCAAGCAGAGTAATCCTTTCCCCCTAGTTTCTTGGGGAAGCATCAAACTAAGTTCATGAATATAAAGTGGATGGGCTCATTTTTTGCAGAGAAATGACACAGGTGTGTGAGCTCTTAGGATGATTTTCAGGGTTGGGGGGGCCCAGGTATAGTCAGTGTTGAAGAGGTAAATCTTGAGTTGGGAGGGACCTTGGGGGTCATTAAGTCCAATTCCCTCATTTAACAGTGGAGGAAACTTGAGTCCCAATGTGTCTTGCCCAAGATCACACATTAACATGCACCAGAGGCAGAATCCAAACTCAGGTCCTTTGCCTCCATCCGATCCATTCCCGTGTTTTTGCCTCCAAATCCATCTGATCCATCCCCGTGTCTTTGGTCCATACTTTTCTTTCACAACTCTTGTTCAGGTGTGAGCACTGGTGTCTTGCATCCGCCTGTGTGTTTCGGAGTTTGTGACTTCTCTCCCATCACCAGGGTCTCTCCTGAGGCGCAGCCTTTGTGTCAGGGGCCCCATAAGGACAGGGACTACGAATCCCCTCCATCTCAGGGTGAGAATTGGGTCTCTCCCATGAGACCAGAGGCCTGAGAGCAGGGTCTCTCCTCCTTCCAATATCTTCCTTTAACCTCCATTATCATCATAATACAGCATGTAAAGCATCGCCTTTGAGCCTTACAACCCTGTTTTACCAGGTTCTACCCAGACATTTGGAGGGTACTGTAGAGGACTGGAACTCTGAAAAGATGTACTTGAATCCAGAAAAGCAGAACACTTAAGATTACTGACTTAATGGTTCTATAAACATATACTTAGATGAGATGGTGATGTGATGACTCTCCTCAGGATTGGCACCTGCTGAATGTGTTGTGGTGAGGTCATTGTAGGGAGATTGGAGAGCTGAGGGAGAGGGTCAGGGTTTCTCTGACACAGCACACTGAGGAGAAAGGACTTCAGGCTCCAGACTCTAGAATCCAGGATCCATCTTTGACGAGCCACGTGGCAGCTTGCCTGCCTCCTTCACTTCTCCCCCTAAAGACCAAAGACTTTGACTGATCTTGACTCTGACTGATCCTGAGGCCCTCTAGAGAGCTAGCCTAGACATTACTGGGTACTAGATGGGGAAGAAGAATTTACTAAGTACCTACTATGTGTCAAGCACTATGCTGAGGACTTCACAAATATTAGTTCTCATCACTTCTAATAATGGTAGTGGGACCTTTGTCTACATCTTTTCTTCTTTCTTCTCCTCTCCTTCTTCCCTCTTCCCTCCATCTCACAACCTTACAAGTACTTTACTGATATTATCCTGTTGAGCCTCCCAACAATCCTGTAAAGTAGGAGCTATAAGGGAATTAAGGAAGGCACTGGATGAGAAAACAATAACATTTCTTTTTTTATATATAGTTTTTTTTTAATTAACCAGATATATGCATGGGTAATTTTTCAGCATTGACAAATTCATTTCAGCCAAACCTTTGGTTTCAGTTTTTCCCCTCCTTCCCCTGCCCCCTCCCCCAGATGTCAGGTTGACCAATACATGTTACATATGTTAAAGTATAAATTAAATACAATATATATAATATACTTATCCAAACAGTTATTTTGCTGTACAAAAAGAATCGGACTTTGAAATAGTGGATAATTAGCTTGTGAAGAAAATAAAAAATGCAGGTGGAAAAAAATAGAGGGATTGGGAATTCTATGTAGTGGTTCACAGCCATCTCCCAGAGTTCTTTTGCTGGATGTAGCTGGTTCAGTTCATTACTGCTCTACTGGAACTGATCTGGTTCATCTCATATTGAAGAGGGCCACGTCCATCAGAATTAGTCATCAATTCGTTGTTGAAGTGTATAATGATCTCCTGGTCTTGCTCATTTCACTCAGCATCAGTTCCTGTAAGTCACTCCAGGCCTTTCTGTAATCTGCCTGTTGGTTATTTCTTACAGAACAATAATATTACATAATATTCATATACCACAATTTATTCAGCCATTCTCCAATTGATGGGCATCCACTCAATTTCCAGTTTCTGGCCACCACAAAAAGGGCTGCCACAAGCATTCTTGCAATACAGGTCCCTTTCCCTTCTTTAATATCTCTTTGGGATATAAGCGTAGGAGAAATACTGTTGGATCAAAGGATATTCACAGTTTGATAACTCTTTGAGCATAGTTTCAAATTGCTCTCCAGAATGGCTGGATGTGTTCACAATTCCACCAACAATGCATTAGTGTCCCAGTTTTCCCACATTCCCTCCAACATTCTGCATTATCTTTCCCTGTCATTCTAGCCAATCTGAGAGGTATGTAGTGGTATCTCAGAATTGTCTTAATTTGCATTTCTCTGATTAATAATGACTTGGAGCATATTTTCATATGGCTAGAAATAGTTTCAATTTCTTCATCTGAGAATTATCTGTTCATATCCTTTGACCATTTATCAATTGGAAATTGGCTTGATTTCTTATAAATTAGAGTCAATTCTCTATATATTTTGGAAATGAGGCTTTTATCGGAATCTTTGACTGTAAAAATGTTTTCCCAAAATAACATTTCCCAAAAATAATAATAATAGTGAGAACAATGAAAAAATAATGAATCAATAAACAAGCACCAATGAAATACTTACTATATACTGCACTCTGGGGTTACAAATAGAAAGAATGAAACAATTTCTACTCTGTCTATTTACATTCTATTTAAATGTATATTGTATACTGTATACAATCTTATGTATTCTATAGAATATCCCAAGATTCCTGATGGGAAAATGGCTTGTGCCAAGAAGGAATTGCATAAAAGAATGAGACTTTAATAATAATAAATGATAATAATTAAATGATAATAGTAACAACAATTATAGTGGCAGCAGGAAATCCCATTTATAGAGTGCTTTAAGCTTTCTAAATCTCTTTGCCCACAATATCCATCTCAATGAGAAGTTAGAAACAAGGGTTTATTACACCTACTATGTGCCAATCGCTCCACTAAGCCCTAGGGATACAAGAAAAAACAAGACCCATGGCTACCCTTAAGGAGCTGCCATTTTAATAGCCGGTTAGAATTGTTTCCATGGGGCAGAGGGGAAATTAAGACTTACAAAGGCTGTGATTCTCCCAGGCTTACACAGTCTGGCTAATAAGTGCCAGAGCATTCCCGCATCCCACTGCAGCCTGACCCTGGCTGCTCTGGGCTCGTGTCATTCTTCCAGAAAGAATGGAATGTAGCAGGAGGGGCCAGGGACCCTCCTCCTCATCCTGTGGCCTTTTCCCAGGCCAAGGGAGACTGAAAGAAGCACAATCCCTCCTCCAGACTCCAAACTCTCTCTGTGTGTGTCTCTTTGTGTCTCTCTCTGTCTTTATCTCTCTTTGACTCTTCTGTCTCTCTCTTTTTCTTTCCCTTTCTCTATTTCTGTCATCTCTCTGTCTTTATTTCTCTTTGTCTCTTCTGTCTCTCTGTTTGTCTATCTCTCTCTGTTTCTCTCTCTGTCATTTCTCTGTGTCTATCTCTCTTTGTTATCTCTCATCTGTCTCTCTGCTGTCTCTGTCTCTTTTGTTTCTCTCTATCTCCTGTCTCTCTGTTGTCTCTGTCTCTCTCTGTTTCTCTTTGTCTCTCTCTGTCGTCTCTCTGTGTCTATCTCTCTGTCTCTTCTATCTCTTTGTTGTCTCTGTCTCTGTCTCTTACACACACACACACACACACACACACACACACACACACCACATACATATCTGTACAGCCGATAGACAAGGAACTCAAAACTTGGCCCATCTCCTTTCAGTTACTTGCTAGGATGCATGGGTGGGGAACTCCTGGTAAAAACAGGTGCCTTCTAGTAAGATCCAGAGAAGCTCTGTGCTGCTCAATCACCCCACCCTTTCCTTTCTCTCTTCAAAATAAGAGGTGTGAGATTGGGGTTGGAGAGACTCTCAGAAATGACTATGAATATTGGCTCAGTATAGGGCCCAGTTGGGGTGGAGGTTAAAGGCCGAGTTTTGGATGTAGGGAGTGGGATTAGGGATCAGTCTGGTAACAGGAAACTCCTGGGGGATGGTGTTTATTTCATTGTTGGCTTTGCCACCCTGCTGTTTGAATAGGAAGAGCAGTGTAAGAGTCTAGAGAGCCAGCCTGAAGCTTGAAGGCTGGGCTCAAGTCTCATCTATGACACCTCCTGTCTGTAACTTAAGGTGGCTCCTGGCTACTTTATAAGACTGTTAGTTGCCAAGAAGGTGGCAATCTGCACTGGTGAAGGGAGTTTTCTCATCTGGGAGTTCCCTATGTCAATGGAATCACAAGTCTAGTCCTTATCTTTTAACATTTACACAGGAAGGAAGGAAGAAAAGGAGAGAGGAAGGGAGGGAGGAAAGAAGAAAGGAAGAGAGGGAGGGAGGGAGGAAGGAAAGAAGGAAGGAAGGAAGGAAGGAAGGAAGGAAGGAAGGAAGGAAGGAAGGAAGGAAGGAAGGAAGGAAGGAAGGAAGGAAGGAAGTCAAAAATTTTAATTTTAATTTTACAAATGAAGACTGAGTCTTTGAGAAACATTCAATTTGCCAGTGGTTCCACAGAACGTCTCAAATCCTGTGCCAATGAAATTGCTTTTACAACGAAATCCTAGGCCCAACCTCTCCAAAAATCTAGGGAGAGATAGTAGGCACTTTAAAAAATCTTTGTTGAGTGACTGATTGGGAGTCTGCTTTGCTCAGGCTTAGAGGTCAGTCTGGCAGTGAATATACATTTATCAAGCCCTTGCTGTGTACCAGGCACTGTGCCAATGACTAGGGATGGAATAAAGGGCAAAAGACAGTACCAGCTCTCCTAATGGGGGGAACGACAGAAAAACCCCTCTATGAAGCAGCATAAATTGGAGATAACTGATTCCAAAACCCTGGAATTGAGGGAGATCTGAAGGAGGTGGAATTCTGGCTAGAATTTGGAGGAAGCCAGGTCAGCCAGGAGATGAGGGCGGACAGCATTCTAGGCAGAGAGGCTAGCCAGTGGGAACGCTCCGAGTCAGGAGCAGAGATGGACTTATAGGCTGTGGGCAGATCCCCAAAAGGAGGCTGGAAAAGGGCTCAGGGCCGGAGAGAAGATCCCCACCCAGACGCTGAACCTTCTCTCTCAGCCCTTTTCTAGCCAGGGTATGACGGACAGGTGCACCTCCAACTCAGGTCTCTTGACTTCAGGCTGTGCTCTTAGCACAGGGCCTGGCGCATAGTAGGTACTTAATCGATATTGAGTGACTGAATGAATTTCTACACTAGCCTAGTGGATTTTCTTTGTCAGCTGCTATGATCCTGATGGACAGCAACCAGATGGGTGACCTCTCTCACTTTAGGCCAGCTCTCAGAGGGCAGACATCGAATGCAGAGTTTGTCCTTTACTTCCAAATTGATGGGTCTTTCTCCTTATACTGGGAAAAATTAAGCCATCTTTGGAATAAGAAGACAAATTTGAAACCGTTCTTGGCCTCAGGAAACTTCCATTCTGTGAAGGGAAAATTTATTCCTGGGAAAGTCCAACAAAATAAATAAGTATAGTTAGAAAAGAGAGAGCTGTGTGAAACACAGAGAAGGATCAGGAAGGGCCTCCTGTGAGAGGTCAAAGCTTATCTGACTGCTGTAGGGATCTGGGAGGCAGAGAGATGGAAATCAGGGAGAGGCTGGGCAGAGGCAGAGAATGGAGGTTATCTGTCAGGAGCAGGGCCCAGCTCCTGGGCTGCAGTGTGGAGGCTGTGAGGAGAAGGAAGTGGGGAACCTGCAGGAGTGCATGGTGCGGGACTTTGGTTTTGGCTGCTCATGCTGTCTCCTTTGTGCATTCAGGGAAATGCAAGTGTCACATAATTTAAAGTGCAGATGAGGGGTTTGGAGTAAATGAGGACGACTTCTGGTCCAGCCACCAGCATCAATGGACTCCCTCCTTGTGGGAAGCCTGAGGGGAGGCATTCAGCAGGTTGTTGTGTCCTTTGTGACAAGTGAGAGGAGAATCACCTCCCGGGGTCCAGAAGAAACCAGCTAGAGAGGAAGAACGGTTCTTCCGTTCTCCTGGGGCCTCTTTTAGCATGCAGGTATGTGGGAGGGGTTGGGATTCTCTCTCTTCCTTTCAGGCTTCTTTGGCAATGCTGTCTGAGACTGAGGAGCTTGGCCAGTGGGAGATTCCACGCCTGGGCTAGGAATAGTCAAGGAACCAGCGCAACCCATAGAGACACAGTCAAAGATATAGACATAGACAAACTCATAGAGACACAGTCACAGACATAGACATAGACATAGACAAGCTCATAGAGACACAGACAAAGACATAGACATAGACAAACTCATAGAGACACAGTCACAGACATAGACATAGACAAGCTCATAGAGACACAGACAAAGACATAGACAGAGATATAGACAAAGACAAAGATAGATATAGACATAAAGACATAGACAAAGACATAGCAGAGACACAGGCATAGATATAAACATAGAAATAGACATTGGCTTAGATATCTACATCTATATCCACATTCACATTTACACACACACACATATACATATACAATACACACAGACAAAGCACATGTATATATGTATGTATACATATGGGTACATGCATGATACATCCAAAGAAGAGAAAAGAAGGAGGGAGGGAAGGAGGAAGGAAAGGAAGGAAGGAAAGGAAGGAAGGAAGGAAGGAAGGAAGGAAGGAAGGAAGGAAGGAAGGAAGGAAGGAAGGAAGGAAGGAAGGAAGGAAGGAAGGAAGGAAGGAAGGAAGGAAGGAAGGAAAGGAAGGAAGGAAGGAAGGAAGGAAGGAGGGAACAAAGGAAGGTAGGAAGGAAGGAAAGAAGGAAGGAAGGAAGGAAGGAAGGAAGGAAGGAAGGAAGGAAGGAAGGAAAGAGGAAAGAAAGGAAGGAGGGAAGGAAGGAAGGAGGGAAGGAAGTAGTTATCCTTTCCACATTGGGAGGGGTAGAGGCAAGGTACTCCTTGTGATATGGAAAATACATGTAAATTTTTTTGGCTCTCCCTTCATATCAGAGAAGAAGTGTGAATTTATTACCTTTTCTTTTATGGGGTGTTTTCAGTATTTTATTGTAAAATTAGGTTAAGTATTTGGCCATAGGCTCTGTGTTGTCTTCTGATGTCAATTGTGACTTCTGTAAAACTCCCTAAAAGTTCCCATTTAATTTCTTATGCTGTGACTTGACCAGAGTCATACAGATATTAAATATCTGATGCTACTTTTCAACTCAGGTCCAGACCCAGGGCTCTATCTGCCATTCCACTGAAAGCTGCGAAATCAAACAGGACTTTATATTTGATTCTGGAGGTAGAAGGGGACCCCGTGGATTTATTGAATATCAACCCTTTAAGAAGATGACTTTGGCAGCCAGATGGAGTCTTGTAGAAAGGAGGCCATATTTGAATTAATCCAAGTGAGAAGTGACAAGGGCTTGAATGAAAATGGTGAGTGACTATATGAACCAAGAAGGGGTCAGATATTATAAATCTTAAGGATGTAGAAATAGGCAGATTGAAGCTCCTGGCAGGATTAGTGAGAGGTCAAGAATAACGCTGAGGTTATAGACCTAGTGACTGGAGGAATAGAGTTGCCCTTGCCAGAAACAGGAAAGTTTGGTGAAAGTATTTTGGGAAGAAAGCGAAGGAATTCTGTCATGTTGAGTTAGGGCAAGGTCTGCCTTGCCATTTACTTTCTGAGTATTTTATCATCCATCCCCCCTAAACTTCCTGGGAACTTTTTTGTTTCTGTTGCTGTGATTGTCTGAGTGATTAGGATTTCTCCTTTGACTCCTAGTCCGTTCTCATGTTCAGTCATTATCTAAGTTCTTTCATCCACTTTTTCTGCCTCCTTCTCTTTGTCTGTTCTAGGCCATTGCCCCCCTCAATGGAATTATGGTCAAGCCCACTGAACTGCTTTCCCTGTTTACAGTCTCTCTAAACCATCCCACACACACATAGCTGTCAAAACAACCTAACTATAGTTCAGATCTGACCATGTCATTTCTATGCTCCAAAATGCTTCTAGGATAAAATAGAAAAGCTTTCAATTTGGTGTTCTAGACTCTCTACAATCTGGCTCTCCAATCTGCCTTTCTAGTTAGTCTGAGGGTGCCAGGCCTGCAGTCAAGAAGACCCAATTTAAATCCAGTTTCAGATCCTTACCAGCTGCATGACACTAGGCACTTAATCTAGGTTTCCTCAAAAGGGGAGTAGTTTTCATGTAACATGGAGATCATGATGGCACTTACTTCTAGGGTTGTTGTGAGGATCAAATGAGATATATATATATATTTTTTATTGAAGTTTTTTATTTTCAAAACATATTCAAGTGGACCCACACTTAATACCGTACACCAAGATAAGATCAAAATGGGTCCATGATTTAGGCATAAAGGACAAGATCATAAATAAATTAGAGGAACATAGGATAGTTTACCTCTCAGGCTTGTGGAAGAGGAAGGAATTTGTGACCAAAGGAGAACTAGAGATCATTACTGATCACAAAATAGAAAATTTTGATTACACCAAATTAAACAGTTTCTGCACAAACAAAACTAATGCAAACAAGATTAGAAGGGAAGTAACAAATTGGGAAAACATTTTTACAGTTTAAGGTTCTGATAAAGGCCTCATCTCCAAAATATACAGAGAATTGACTTTAATTTATAATAAAGCAAGCCATTCCCCAATTGATAAATGGTCAAAAGATATGAACAATTTTCAGATGATGAAATTGAAACTATTTCCACTCATATGAAAGAGTGTTCCAAATCACTACTGATCAGAGAAATGCAAATTAAGACAACTCTGAGATATCATTACACACCTGTCAGATTGGCTAAGATGACAGGAAAAATAAGGATGAATGTTGGAGGGGATGTGGGAAAACTGGGATATTGTTGGTGGAGTTGTGAAAGAATCCAACCATTCTGGAGAGCAATTTGAAACTATGCCCAAAAAGTTATCAAAATGTGCATATCCTTTGATCCAGCAGTGCTACTACTGGGCTTATATCCCAAGAAATACTAAAGATGAGAAAGGGACCTGTATGTGCCAAAATGTTTGTGGCAGCCCTTTTTATAAATGAATGGATGTCCATCAATTGGAAAATGGTTGGGTAAATTGTGGTATATGAAGGTTATGGAATATTATTGCTCTGTAAGAAATGGCCAGCAGGAGGAATAAAGAGAGGCTTAGAGAGACTTACATCAACTGATGCTGAGTGAAACGAGCAGAACCAGAAGATCATTATACACTTCAACAACAATACTGTATGAGGATATATTCTGATGGAAGTGGATATTTTCAACATAGAGAAGATCTAATTCAATTCCAATTGATCAGTGATGGACAGAATCAGCTACACCCAGAAAAGGAACACTGGGAAATGAGTATAAACTTTGCATTTTTGTCTTTCTTCCCAGGTTATTTTTATCTTCTGAATCCAATTCTTCCTGTGCAACAAGAAATTTGGTTCTGCAAAATATATTGTATCTAGGATATACTATAACATATTTAACATGTATGGGTCTGCCTGCCATTTAGATGAGGGGGTGGAGGAAAGGAAGGGAAAAGTTGGAACAGAAATGAGTGCAAGGGATAATGTCGTAAAAAATTACCTAAGCATATGTTCTGTCAATAAAAAGTTATTAAAAAAAATATGCAGGGATAATTTTTTTCTTCCCCCCCCCCAGGCTAGGGGTAAGTGACTTGCCCAGGGTCACACAGCTAGGAAGTGTTAAGTGTCTGAGACCATATTTGAACTCGGGTCCTCCTGAATTGAAGACTGGTGCTCTATCCACTGCGCCACCTAGCTGCCCCGCAGGGATAATTTTTTCAACACTGACCCTTGCAAAACCTTTTGTTCCTAATTTCCCCCTCCCCTAGATGGCATATAATCCAATCAAATGAGATAATATGTAATTGATATTATGTTAATATTATGTATATATTATGTTAATGAGATAATATGTAGTAAAGCACTTAGCACAGTGCCTAGCATAGAGTAGGTGCTTAATAAATGCTTATTTCTTCCTTTTGGGCCCTTTTCACACACTCTACATTCCAAGCAAAGCAGCCTACTGACAGTCCATAGATTTGGCATTCCTCATTGTTCATGTCAGACTCCCTCTTAGCGAGATAGAGAGATAGACACCCACTTCTGGGGGATGTACGGACTCTCCCCATTATCTGGAGGGCACACCTTTCCATTTTGGTACCTCCTCAAGTTTACTCAAGGCTCAATTCTGGCGCCAGCCCCTGTGTCAGCTCTTGTAAATCCCAGGATTAAAGACTTAGCATTGGAAAGGGCCTTATCAGTCATTTGGTCTAACCTCCCCATTTTACAGACAAGGAAACTGAGACCCAGAAAGGTTAAGCCAGTGGCCTATAGTCATGAAACTAATAAGTATTAGGGGCAGAATTTGAATTCACATTTTCCCATTTTTAGTCCTGCACACTATCCATAATGCCAATCTGCTTTTTAACGTACTTTTCCTCTTCAAATGACCTTGTGCTGAGATGAGATTTCTGACCAACGCAATGACAATCACATTTGTGGAGGGCTAATCCTGATGCACTCTGACCACTTCCTAACCGAGCACCCATGGATACAAGATGCAGAATGCTTCATGACTGCTTGCTAAATGAATAAATGAATAATTAAAACTACCCTCTTTTCTTTGTGGTCTCTCTTTTTTTAAAATATTAATTTATTCTGTTTGTCTTTGCTTATCTATGGGACCGTTGTCTTCCTCCAGTAGAATGTAAGGTCCTTGAGGATGGACAATTCCTTTTTGTCTTATATACCCAGAATCCAGTGGCTGCCACATGGTAGGTCCTCTATCATTGCTGGTTGACTTTACTTGAATGCCCTCAAACCAGGGTGTGGTGGCTAGTTCCTGCATACCTGAGAATTCTGGGCTGGCTTTCTCAACAGGAAGTGGGTGGACTGTGCCCTCTACCGGGGTGGGGGAAGAGTGGGAGGAAGAGGAGGACAGCCTCAGAGGCTTCTTAGTCAGCTCAGGCTCAATGCCAAGGTCCATAAAGGCAGAGACTCTTTCCTTCCCAGCCTGAGACAGGCCATGGGTCCCTCTGCCCTCTCCTCCCCCACATATCTCTCCACTTCTATTAGAGGGACCTTCCACCAGCCTCTCTGCTTCTTCAGTGACTTTATTTGCAAACATTAAGAGCCTGCTGTATACAGAGCAGTGTGGTTGGTACTATAGGAGACAGAAAGCTGAGCTAAGACTCCCAGAACTTCTAAGTGATTAAAACCAAACACAGGGCAGCTGGGTGGCTCAGTGGGAAGAACCCCAGCCCTGAAATCAGGAGGACCTGAGTTCAAATCTGCCTTGGATATTTCTTAGCTGTGTGACCTTGGGCAAGTCACTTAACCCCAATTGCCTCAACCAAATAAAACAAAAACAAAGAAAAAACACAGATAGTCATCGTGTACAATATTGTGTGCTATGTGCATGAAAGAGGAACAAAGTTCTTAAACAAAATGAGGATGGGGGAATAGAAGGGGAGGAAGCCATTATTACAAAGGGATCAATCTGGGAAGATCTCATTGTGGAGATGCTATTCCAAGATGGAGGTGACTTGTGGAGTTCAGGGAATACCCAACCAGCCCATTTAGCTATCTGGAAGAGTCCCAGAAAGCCGTTAATATAAAATACAACTTTAAGCTAGGAGAAAGCCAGGTTGTGGCGGGAAAGGTGGAGAGAGGACATAGGAATACATAATAGCATGGGCAAAAGCATGAAGGATGGGCATGAGGATTAGAGACAATCAGTCAACAAGCATTTATTAAGCACTTCCTGTGTGCCAGGCACATAAAACATCGGGAGAGAGGATGTTTCAGGAATACATATTGGCATGGACAAAAAAGCATGAAGACTGGACATGAGGATCGGAGACAATCAGTCAACAAGCATTTATTAAGTACTTATTGTTTGCCAGGCATATAAAACATTGGAATTACAAAGAAAAGTTAAAAAAAAAAAAAAAAAGCCCAAGCTTTTTATTTTCAAAATATATGCATGGATAATTTTCAACAGTCACCCTTGCAAAACCTTGCATTGCCCCTAACTGGCAAGCAATCCAATATATGTTCAACATGTACAGTTCTTATTTCCACAATGATCATGCTGCACAAGAAAAATCAGATCAAAAAGGGATAAAAATGAGAAAGAAAACAAAAGCAAGCAAACAACAAAAAAAGGTGAAAATGCCACATTGTGGTCCACACTCGGTTCGAACAGACCTCTCTCTGGGTGAAGATGGCTGGTTTCATCACTTGACCATTGGAACGGGCCTGAATCATCTCATTGTTGAAGAGAGAAGAGGTCTAGTTCTCATGGGGAAGACACTAACAATGAGCAATGGGATTCTGAAGTTAGGCCCCTGGCCTTCTTGGGTTTGGGGGAGTTTGTATTTTAATAGTTTCCTTTGCAATCCTATGATTTTGTGCTTTTAAAATGATGATTCTTAGAAGGGGTCTAAGGGCTTCCATAGACAGCCAGAGGAATGTGTCCCCCAAAATTAAAGAAACCCCGCCCCAGCCGTTGGGGGACCAATAAAGGCCCCTTATGGAAAGTGGAATTTGAGTGGGGTCTTGAAGAAAGCCAAGAGGTAGAGATAAGAAAGGAGGGCACTCTATAGTCCCGAGGGACAGCAAGTGCAAAGGCAGGGAGGTAGTAAATAGTGTGGCTGGTTTGAGGGACAGCAAGAAGACCAGTATGGTGGGATCGTAGAAGGTAGAGAGTATAGTATAAAAGGACTGGAAGATGTCAGGTTAGGAAAAGCTTTAAATGTTCAAGAAAGGACTTTGTAGTTGACCCTCCACTTTGGGAAGCCCATTTTGGCCACTTTGTGGAGAGATTGGTAGGGGGAGACTTGAGGGAGAGGTCAAGAAAAAGGTATTACAACAGTACAGGGAGGAATGACCAGGTCTGGAGCAGGGAGAGGCTTGTGTGTCTGTAGGAGAGCTGCTGTGAAGGAAAAATAAATGACAAGAATGGGCAACTGATGGTCTGCGTAGGGTAAGTGAGAGCGGGCATCCAGGCTGGCAGCCCAGCCTTGGAGGATGTGCTGAGAGGAGGAAGACGGAACCAGACTTTGCCCTTCAAGAAGAGGAATCTGAATTGTATATGGGGCTAATCAGAAGGAAGGTGGCCTTGGAGTTCAGACTGACCCCAACCACTGCCGAGCTGTGGGATCTCAAGCAAACCACTGCACCTCTTTCTGCCTCAGTTTACTTATCTGCAAAATGAGAATAATAACAGCACCTGTTGCCCAGGGTTGTTGAGAGAACTGAATGAGATGTAAAGCACACTATATGTCCTTCCTATAGGGAGAGAGAACCGTTGATGACTTTTGAACCGAGGAGTGACCTGGCAAATCAATAGGAAAGATTATTCTGGAAGGGACCGGACTAATTGACCTCTAAGGTTCTTTCCAGCCCCAGAGCAGTGATGCTGTTACTCTGACTGAATGGGCTAGAGATAGGGAGCCATAAACATACACTCGGTAACTATTGCAAATATACCAAACATCTGGTAATGTGGCCACTCCTAAGGGGATGGCAGTGGAGGAATGGAGGGAGGAGGAGGAGAGGGAAGGAAAGCATTGTTCCCTCTGGTGCTCCTGTAGGACAAGGTCTGATTGAGATACAAACAGCAGCTGGACTCTGGCCAAAAGAGGAAGGAGAAAAAGAAGACTGCTGATCGGGGGTGGGGAAGGACATTTGCAGGGCGGGAGAAGATGGAGAGAGAAGGAATCTCTTCTCACATCCCTCTCTCCGCTCTGCTTTGGTGTTTCCATCCCCTCCCCGTGATTGGTGCCATCTCTGTGAAGGGGACCCCAAATCCTCACAGCTAGCTCGGCTTGCTCTCCTGAGCTCCGGACCCCCATCACTATACACTTTCCATCGCATGTCCCATAGACATATCACATTGGACATTGCAAAATAGATCCACTCACTTTCTCCTGAAAACTGCAGCAGCTAGGAAATGCAGTGGACAGAATGCTCTCTGGAATCAAGAGGACCTGAGTTCAAATCCAGACCCCATGGGAACCCTGTGGAACCCTGACTAAGTATACTGAACAGTATTTTTTCCCTTTATTATCTATTTATTGACCACTGATTGTATACAGAGTTATTAGTAATTTGGTGAAAGAATGTTAGAATGAAAAATGAAAATATGATTACTGCCCTTAAGTTTTAATTAAGGAGTCAACAGAAACATGAGATAACGTAATAACACAAAACATATTAACAAGTGAAAAAATACCATAACAGAAAATGAATCAGGGAGGAACACAGGATTCACTTAACCACATTTGCCTCAGTTTCCTCACCTGTCACATGAGCTGGAGAAGTAAATGGCAAACTGCTCCAGTATATTTCCCAAGAAAACCCCAAATGGGGTCACAAAGAGCCGGACATGGCTGAAATAACTGACCAAAAAGCTTTTATATGTTCTTCCTTCTAGGGTGAAACAGAATTAAACAAACCCTTCTTCCCCATACTTCACATACTTGAATCTAGCTATCTTCTCTTCTCTGGGCTAACCATCCCCCGTTTCCATTGCCCAATCCTCATGTGACATGGACTTAAAGCCTTTCCCACTCAAGTGGCTCTTCTCAAGAATGAGTTCAGTTTATCAATATCCTTTCTAAACTGTGACATATGGACTAGGGTGGAACTCAATGGGATTATCATCTTATCCCTGGAAGCACTCTTCCCTTAACACAGCCCGGAGCTGACCCAGTGAGTTTGTGGTCCACTGAAATGCTCAGATCTCTTTTGATCAAAGCCAGCCCCCCAACCCTGTGCTTGAGAAATCGCTTTTTAGAATAGAAGAGTTTATCCCGATTATGTTTCATTGCCTTCGAGTTGGCCCACGTGTTGGCCTGTCCGGATCATTTGGGATCCTCGCCATCATTTGGGACGCTGGCCGTCTTTCTCATTTTTGTTTCATTGGGATGAATATGCCATCTGTGAATCTCTCCAAGCCACTGATAAAGATATTAAATAACGCAGGGCCCAGCAGAGATCCCTGGGGGGCTTTCCATTGGTGACATTGAACTGTTTACTGCTCTTTTGAGTTTAGCTCATTCAATCAGCCTTAATCTTAAGTGTAGGCCATGGGGTTTTCAAAGTGATTGGCCATTTTCCTCTCCAGTGGATTAAGGCAAACAGGGATAAGTGACTTGTACAGGGTCAGGCAGCTAGTGGATAAGAACGTGGGTTTTCCCAGCCCTAGCCAATGAACCGCCTTGCTGCTCTCAGACAGTGACAGCCAGATCTGGGAGGGGGCTGAGGGGAAGCCAGGGAAGAACTTGTGCAGAAGGTACAGTTTGGGCTTGGATGAAGGAAGCCAAGGAAGGAGGCAGCTCCTCCAGTTGGCCAGGGCAAAGGGGAATTCTCAGGAGGCCAGAGGGAGGCTGTAGAATGCCTGAGGGAGCAGCAGACAGCAAAGGCCCAACAGAGGCAGCTGGGGGATTGATTAGCCCTAAGGTCTTTCTTGAGCTCCAGGCTCATCTGGGAATCCTCTGCCTAAATCACATAATTGAGCCCATGGAGTCTAATAAGATTATGAGGCGATCTGGACAGAGTGTTGGGGGTAGCCAAGATTAGCGGGCGGGACCCAATGAAGCATTATCAGAGGGAACAAGCCAGACCCTGAGCTAAGCACCTTATAAGTAGTATCCCATTTGAGCCTTACAGCAACCCTGGGAAGGAGGGACTGTTATTGTCCCCTTTTTTGCAAAAATCTGAGGTAGACAGAGGTCCAGGGATGCATGTAGAGGGCTTCCCATTGACAAAGAGATGAGAGACTCCTCCTGAGAGATGAGGGGAAGGAAGAGATCGTGGAGGAGGGTGTGTGAGGGAGAGGAGATGGGGAACCCATTCAGGATTCAGCTCTTGTATTATTTCTCCAGGATAGAATGTGATATTTCAGCAAATGCTTTGTGAAAATCTACATAAGATACAGGTATACATGTGTATGTGTGAATATTATGTTTTATATATATTACATATGTGTGTGAAAAAAATACACATAGTATAAAAATTTTGTTTTTATTCTTATTGCTGAGGCAATTGGAGTTAAGTGACTTGTCCAGGGTCACACAGTTAGGAAGTGTTAAGTGTCTGAGGTCAAATTTGAACTCAAATCCTCCTGACTTCAAGGCTGGTGCTTTATCCACTGCGCCACCTAGCTGTCCTTAAAATTTTTATTTTATACACAAACATGTCTGTTATTGTTCATGACTCTCATTAGGAGTCTTTATGGCAAAGATATATTTTATATATATATATATATAAAATTTTGCTGAGGCTATTGGAGTTAAGTGATTTTCCCAGAACCACACAGCTAGGAAGTATTAAGTGTCTGAGACCATATTTGAACTCAGGTCTTCTTGATTCCAGGCCTGGCAATATATCCATTGTACCATCTAGCTGTCCATACACACACACACACACACACACATACACACACACACACACACACACACATATATATATATATACAATAATATGTATATATGTCTATTTATTATAATATATTATATATGCATATATATTTTTATATATATACACATATATGCACATATGTCTTAGATGAATAGAGAGGTAATTCCCCTGAACAACTAGTTTAGTTACCCAAACAAAAAGGGGCATAGGGCAAATTTGGTACGGCCTGTTCTTCCTGAGGTTATACAGGTCATGGCTTCCTTTTCTAGACATATGTGAACTATCTCGTAAAAGAGCCGTTCCCAAATTTCCCCAGGAACCAAAACCAAGCTCACTGAAAGGTAGTTTCCAGGCTCTCTCCTCTTTCCTTTGAGGAAAACTGGAACATTTGCCCTCGTCCAGTTCAACTCCTCTCCCATTCTCCCCCAATACTCGAGTATCACCGCTAGTGGCTCGCCCAACTGCCGGCTCTTTGAGACCCCCAAGGATATAGCTCATCTGGGCCGCTTGAATTCCCCAAGGACAACTAGGTGGTCTCTCACCAGTGCCTGGAATTACCTTTGATATCGACTGTGTGGAACCATTTCCCCCCTGGTTATTTCCAGTGTAAAGGTCATTCTTCCTACCAAAGAAAACAGAAGGAACACAAGGATTTATCGGTGCTGTCTTCTGCTATCAATTATCATTGTCTCTTCCACCTCAAGCAAAAGGTCCTAACCTTGCTTTGACCCTACTCTCTTTCCCCCAGTATAACTTTCAAAATCCCTTTTTGACTTCCCTTTCTGGCTTGGTTCATTATCTGCCTTAATACTCCGGTGCCTATTTGGACAATATGTCATGACCTTAATTCAGCCTGTTATCTGGTCTGGCTCCCAGCTGTAGGAAACAGCAATTAGAAGCCCAATACTCCCGTTGGTCTGGAGCCCAGAGTTCATGAGGGGAAGTCATTCATAATCCGGCTGGCTTCCCCGGGTGAGACTGGACTTTGCCTTATCTGTCAGATGGCAACTTCCAAGGAGGGAGCTCTTTTATGGTCTGGAGTATGTCCTGGGTGAATATGGGAAAACAGGAGTGTGCAGGATGAAGGCAGGGGTTTTCAGCAGGAATATAGATGTGGCAAAAGGGCAAAAGGGCAAAAGAGCTAAGGCTAAAATGTTGCTGGCTGAAGCTTGGTCGAACTGGGCCTTAGATGCTAGGATAATCATCTATTATTTTATCTTATGGGCAACAAAGAGCCATAGAAGATTCTTGAGCTGTGGAGGAATGTAATCTGACCTGCCTTAAGATGATTATTTTGGTGTCTGTGTGAATGCATTGGAGAAGGGAGAGGCTAAATGCAAAGGGACTACTTAGAATAACATGAGGTGATTTAGGACAGTGGTTCTGTGAGTGTAAAGAAAGGAGATAGGGTCAGCTAGGTGATTCAATGGATAGAGCACTGGCCCTGAAGTCTGGAGGACCCGAGTTCAAATCCGATCTCATATACTTAACAGTTCCTGGCTGTGTGACCCTGGCAAGTCACTTAACCCCAACTGTCTCAGCAAAAAAAAAAAAAAAGAGAGAGAGAGAGAGAGAGAGAGAGAGAGAGAGAGAGAGAGAGAGAGAGAGAGAGAGAGAGAGAGAGAGAGAGAGAGAGAGAGAGAGAGAAGGAGACAAATGGTGAACTGGTGGGATGTTGGAAAGATATCAGGGAAATTCGTAAGAGTGAAAGAACTAGAAGAACTACAAGTATGAAGCGAGGAAGGAGGACCAGGGGCAGCAGAGGGAGTTGGGACATTCCCAGTTGGATCTGCCCCGCAGCCAGCTGGATGTATTGGACTGAAACGGTGGACAGGGATCTGGGAATTCTCTGCAGAGGTTATCACTGAAGCAGAAAAGATCATCAAAGGTCAGCATCATCCATCAAGGATGGCTCAGGTGAACACCTAGGCCTGGGGAATGGGAGAAGGAAAGAAAGAGAAGAAATGGGGAGAAGCAGGGGAAAGAAGGAGAGAACAGAGCCAAAAAAAACCAAATGAGGAGAGTACCCAGGAGGGCAAGGCCTAGAATCTAAGGCTCTAGATTCTCTCCCCTCAGGCTAAAAGGTCCTCTTGTCTATTTAATGAATTTGACATATCATCTCTCACCTTCACACCCTTTCCCAGGAACGCCTGGAATTCAGTTTCTTTCAAGATTCAGCTCAGGTGTGATCTCCTGTTCAGAGCCTTCTCCTTCTCAAATTACCTTTCCTTTCCTTAGACATGCAGGAGTTAGAAACATGAAGTATAATTTGAGCTCCTTGGGAGCAAATACTGTTTACTTTTTTTTTTTTTTTTAAGCACCAATAGCAAGATCAAGCTTAAAACAGTTAGGTGGCAAAAGTCAGGGAGAGCTGAGTTCCAATGCAGCTGTGTGACTTGTGCCTCAGTTTCCTCATCTGTAACAAGAAATATCTGGAGAAGGGAATGGCAAACCAGTCCTGTATCTCTGACAAGAAAACTCCAAATAGGGTCACAATTGGAAACAACTGAATAACCATTAAAAGATAGAACTTGGTTTGTTTTTGAATCATGATTTTGTTTGTTTGTTTATTTGTTTTTGTGGTGGTGGTTGTTTTTTTCCCCCTCTGTCATGTCACTGAAAAAAAAAAAAAAACTTTGAAGGATTGGAGATTCTTGTACTCTAATCAATGCAATGACTGAGCCTTCTGCAGAGGCCCTACAGTGAGACATGTTTCTCTCCTGCTAAAGATGTACAAGACTTATCATTTTCAAACACAAGCAATGTGTGAATTTGTTTTGCTTGATAATATTCACTTGTAAAAAAAGAAGGGCTTTTTGTTTGGGGCGGAGAAGCAGGAAAGAGTTCTGTGGAGGAGGGAGACTGGGGAAAATGATATAAAGGGTTAAGATAAAAAGAAAAGAAAAATTTCAGGAGACATAGGAGATCCTTTTAAAAAGCTGTACACAAAGATTTCTATTTCAAATACAACTTTCTGTTCATTTCTTTGCATGTGGAGAGGTTTGTGTTCAATTCAGACTAAAACATTTTAGATTAAAAACGTTTTTTAATAAAAACAGAGTCATCAGATGACCTTTGAGAGCAGCCCCAAGCTGGACTACAAGATGTTAAGAAGAGAATGGATAATGGGGAACTGGCTGGTAAGGAGGTAGAGAGCTATTTCTAAGGAGTTTAACAATGAATGGGAGGAGAGATAAGATAGTGGGTTGAGGGGATGTCAGAATACAAGGCAAGGTTTTTTTTTTTTTGTTTTTTTTTTGAGGATAGGATAACTTTAAAGTATTTGTAAGGAGACAGTCCTATATCCCATTGACAAATCCCTCCTGGAACCTCCACAAGATAAAAGGGTCCAGAAGAGCCATCTCTCCTTCAGACTTGGCTACCATGCTGGTCCATGGGCATCCCCTTATCTCTCCCCCCAGCCCGGTTTTTCAGCTCCTCCTTTGTAGGTAGTCTTCTTTCTAAAGAATGTAAACTCCTGGAGGGCAAGCACTATCTTTTTTTTCCCCTTATTTATTTATTTGTAGCTCCAGCACTTAGCAGAGTGCCTGCCAAGTAGTCAGTGTTCAATAAATTAGCTGACTGATTAACAATAGGGAGGGAGTCAGTAGATGGGAGAAATTGAAGGTGAGAGAAAAAATAAAGAAAGCAGGAGAAAGGAGAAAGAAGAGGAAGAAGGAAAGAAAGAAGAGGAAAAAAAAAGGAGGGGAAAGGAAAGGAGAAGTGAGGAGTGGGGAGGAAAAGGGAGGAAAGGGATAACCTTTGACATAGCATCTCATGTCCTGAGACTGGAAAAAGGGAGGAGAGTTGGGTGAGAATAAGATAAGCTTTGAAGTATGCAGAATGAATGGATTAGAAAGTTGAGAAAGGATATTCTAAATTTTCTTAATAAAAGATAGAAGGATTGTCATTTCTGGGTGGGAGAAAGGAGGGTGGGAGGATGAAATGTCCTGGCTTGAAATGTGTTTGGGAATTAATCAGATAAATGAAAGGATTGCCCTGCTGAGATGGAGGCCCATTTGGGGAATTCCCTCCCATCTCTCCTCATCTTCATGATCTAATTCTTTGAAATGAGGGGTTCTCAAGCTAGGGTCCCTGAACTTTATAGTTTAAACATTGTCTTATTATAGTTGATTTAGTTTGTATTCAGATGTTTTTTTTTTTTATTTTATGTGTTTAAAAACATTTTTTCTGAGAAGTCCGGAGGCTTCACCAGATTGCCAAAGGATGCAGAACACACAAAAAGTTAAGAACATCTGGTTTGAAGTCTTGCCAGAGAGTTGGCTGGCATTGTGGACAGAGAACTGGGCCTGGAGACAGAAAGAACTGAATTCAAATCCAGCTTCAGACCACCTGTGTGACCCTGGACAAGTTATTTGACCTCAGTTTTGACCAATGTTTGCTCAGTTTCCTCAATTGTAAAATGAGGATAATAATATTTACCTTGAAGTACTGTTGTTAAGGATCAAATGCACAGTACTAATTCTAATTCTGCAATGGCCCACAAAGTAGGTGCTTAATTAATGCTTATTCCATTCCTTTGCTTAGACAAAGTAGGTGCTTAATAAATGCATATTCCTTTCCCTTGCAGAGGACCTACTTTCTTCATGCTTTCTCTAACCAGAAGCAATGGTTAGACTTAGCTTTGGGATGAGGAGGCTTCCAATCTAGCTACTCACACTCCCTGATAAGTAATAAAGCTCTAGTTTCCTCGCGTACATATAAATATATATACATGAATAACAATAGCAATCACGTTTATAACACTTAAAATCTGCAAAGTACTCTAGAAGTTATCTCATTTGCTAGGCTCAACTACACTGTCAGGTAGATGTTATCATTATGCCCATTTTATAGATAAGGAAATTGAGGGTAAAATACTTGCTCCCAATCACATAGCTGGTAAGTATTTATGGAGGAATTTGAACTCAGATCTTCTGGAGATTCCATATATGCATACATACATATCTACATTCATAGAAATACATACACATGTAAAACACATGCACATATACATAGGAACACACATCTACTTATATATATATATATATATATATATAGGAAGTCAAAAAACCCTGAATTCAAATTCCTCCTGTGACATTATTATTTTAATAGATTCTCTTTTCTCCATTATGATACTATCTCCAGATGAGAAAACAAGCATACACATATGTGTATGTGTGTGTGTGTGTGTGTGTATATGGATTCAGGAATATATTTCTATATATTATATGTATGCATTTTAACATTAAATGTTTTTACATTTAAATTTTAAATTAAATTTTCTATTGTTCCAGCAATTTTTTTATTAATAGTTTTTATTTACCAGATATATGCATGAATAATTTTACAGCACTGGCAATTGCGAAACCTTTTGTTCTAATTTTTCCCCTCCTTCCCCCCCCTCCCAGATAGCAGATTGACCCATACATGTTAAATATGTTAAAGTATAAATTAAGTACAATATATGTATACTTGTCCAGACAGTTGTTTTGCTGTACAAAAAGAATAGGATTTTGAAATAGTGTACATTATCCTGTGAAGGAAATGCAGGCAGACAAAATTAGAGGGATTGGGGATTCTATGTAGTGGTTCACAGTCATCTCCCAGAGTTCTTCGCTGGGTGTAGCTGGTTCAGTTCATTACTGCTCTATTGGAATTGATTTGGTTCATCTCATTGTTGAAGAGGGCCACGTCCATCAAAATTGATCATTGTATAGTATTGTTGTTGAAGTATACAACAATCTCCTGGTCCCAGCAGTTTTTTTTTTTTTGTTTTTTTTTTTGTTTTTTTTTTTACATCTAAAGAATACATTGTCGGGCTAGCTAGATGGCACAGTAGGTAGAGCACTAGCCCTGAAGTCAAGAGGACCTGAGTTTAAATCTCATCTCAGACACTTAACACTTCCCAGCTGTGTGACCCTGGGCAAGTCAGTAAGAAAAAAAAAGTATATTTCAGAATATATTATATTCTAATTCCTACCTGAATATTCCCCAACCTCTGTACTCTGTACACTTGACCCTGTCTTGATGGCCTGATAGAAACTCGGAGCTTGAGAGGAGAAAGACACAGGAAGGAGAAGGGGAAGGCACTGTTTCATATATGTTTAAAAGAATTGCATATATTTAATTTATATTAGAGTACTTGCTGTCTTGGGGAGGGGGAGTTAAGGGAGAAATGGAGAAAAATTTGGAAAATAGTCTTACAAAAATGAATATTGAAAACTATCTTTACATGGATTTGAAAAAATAAAATACTATTGGAAATTTTTTTTAAAAGAATTCATTTCAGGGGCAGCTAGGTGGCGCAGTGGATAGAGCACCAGCCTTGAATTCAGGAGGACCCCAGTTCAAATCTGGTCTCAGACACTTAACACTTCCTAGCTGTGTGACCCTGGGCAAGTTACTTAACCCCAGCCTGGGGGGGGAGCAGTTCATTTCTTAAATTTTTAGGTTTGTGGCATCATAAATGTAGTTCTGGAAATGATCTCATTGACCATATGGTCCAAGCTTACTGTTTTTTCTAAAATTGAGGAAGCAGGCCCACCTCAGTGAGCTGACTGGCCAAGGTTCCACAGGTATAAACAGAAGTTTGGGTTACAGAATTCTCCCAGTGGACTTTAGTTCCTTTTTAAAAAAGATTCCACATCAAGGTTGTTCTTGTTCTCTGGGTCTATGGCTCCTTGGAGTGTCCTGGAAATAGATCACCCCTTCCTAATGACCTAATGATCTCAAATGGCTTCATAGAAAATCATGGGCTCTGTCTGCCCTGGAAATACAATGTGCTATTCCCTTTGACGCCAGCAATGTTACTACTAAGTCTGTGTCCTAACGAGATCAAAGAAAAGGGGAAAGGACTATTTGAACAAAAATATTGATAGCAGCTCTTTTTGGGGTGGCAAAGAAGTGGAAATGGGGGGATTTCAATCAATGAGGAATGAGTAAATAAGTTGTGGTTTATAATTGTGGCAGAGTACTACTATGCTAAAGGAAATTATGAACAAGGTGGTTCTGGGAAAACCTGGGAAGATTTAACATGAACTGAAGCAAAGTGAAATGAGCAGAATCAGGAGAACATTGTACACGGTAACAGCAACAATTGTAATAACCTAGCTACTTTTAAAACATGGATCTAAGACTATTTCAATTTTTCCCCTTTTTCTTTTTTTTTAAAGAAAGCTTCTTTTTTATTTATTTATTTATTTTTTCCCACAGTATTTCAGTATATATTCAGAGTTCATCAGTTCTCACTCTAACAGTGAATAGCATTTTTCATGATGGGTCCTTTGAAGTTGTATTAGATCTAATGGACTCATAAAAAATGCTAGCCAGACAGAGGGAACTGATGAACTCTGAGTGCAGACTTATAAGTAGACTTAAAAAAAAAAACCTTTAAAAATGTTTTTTGGTTTTATTTTTATTTATTTTGCAGCACGGCTAATATGGAAATGTTTTGTGTGACTCCACATATCATTGATATATTGCTTGTCTTTTCAATAGGTTAGGAGAAGGCCAGACAGAAGCTAATTTAGGACTCAAAACATTTTTAATGCATGTTATAATTTAAAAAAGAGCTAGTGCTTGGCACATAGTGGGTGCTTAATTAAGTGTTTGCTCCCTTCCCTTCCTTCTTTCATAGCTATTCCAATAGAGAACAAGCTCTGGCAGGCTCCTTGAAAATGAAAAGGCTGTGAGTAAACCAGAGAGTGTCTCTCTTGGGAAAATCTTAATGTGGAATCTTTTTAAAAAAAGGAACTAAAGTCCACTGGGAGAATTTTGTAACTCAAACTTCTGTTTACACCTGTGGGACCTAGGCCAGTCAGCTCACTGAGCTAAATCCATGAATATAAAACCCCAATTTGGGCTCAGGCTGGTGAACATTTTAGGCTCAGCCCTGTAAAATTCCTTTTCATAAGTTACATCAATAAACGTTAAATGCTGACTATACTCAGAACTGATCAGGACTCTGAGGGGATAACCCCTCCCCCAAAAGCCTAGAAAAGGCTGTGAAGGGAATATTCACAAGGGAAAAATCAGAGCCTTGAAGAATTGTTGGAGAATGAAAAAAATGATCAATCTTTTAGTAGACCTTGAATGGCATTGATTTAGGTGTTGGCTGTTCTCTCTTACCTCTCACACATAAAGAATATTCTCCTCTACAATATACCTGACCACAAGTCCTTCAGGTTAGATACATAAAAATGAAAGAAAAAAGAAATTAAAAGAGTGAAAAGTAGGAAGGAAGGAAGGAAGGAAGGAGGAAAAAAGGAAAGACACATTATTTTTTCAGTCCTTTTTCAGTTATGTTTGACATAATTCGGCAAAGATATGGAGTGGTTTGCCATTGTCTTCTGCTTATTTTACAGATGGGGAAGTTGAGGCAAACAGGGTTAAATGACTTGTTTGGGGTCACATAGTTTAGTGTCTGAAGCCAATTTTGAACTAAGAAGATGAATCTTTCTGTGTCCAGGACTGGTGCTCTGTCCATTCATCACCTAGCTGCCTTATACTGGGGTCTACTACAGATTTAAGTCGATTACCTCAGTTGGGCTCTCAATGCTGCAAGGCAATCTCTATATAGCTTCTTAATTAATTTACTTTCCCATTCACTTCAGCAGCTCTTCCAAAACTTTTATCCCTCCTCAAATCTCTCTCTCATGGTTCTCCCTCCTACCCACCCTTTCATCTGAAATCCCTGCCTTACATATTATAGGAAAAAAATGAGGCCATTTGTCAAAATTTTTCTTCTCCTTTTCTCATCTCACATCTCCCCAATGCCTTCTACTAGGATCGCCTTTGGTCCCCTTTCATCCCATCTCCTCCAACAGATTGCCTCCTTGGTCATCCCCTTTCTCACTTATCAGTCTACTTGCTCCTCTCACCCTGCCTCACTATTTCCTGTTATATCTCTTTCCTTTTATGCTTAAGCTTCAGAAGACTGTCTACACTGGGTACCTCCAGTTTCTCTGCTCTATCTTAATTTCCAACAACCTGGTTTTGGATCTCATTCCACCAAAACTGCTTTCTTCAAAGACACTATTTCCCAATGACCTAAACCAATGGCTTTTTCACAAGCCTCATCCTTCTTAATGTCTCCGAAGTCCTTCCCTGAGTCCTCTCCTCCTTTCCTCTAGGTCATGACATTGCCTTCTGTCCCAATGTATCTGACTGCCCTTCTCAAATTCTTCTGCTGGATCTTTATCCAGGTCATGTCCACTAACTGTGGGTACACCATAGGGTTCTATCCAGAGCCCTCTTCTCTTCTCCGTCTACATGATTTCATTTGGTGATCTCATCAGCTCCCGTGGTCCAACTATCTTTTTGTTAGTGACTCTCAGATCTCTTTATCTAGTTCTCACTGCTGTACTACGACTTTCATCTCCAACTGGTTGTCCTACAGAAACATCCCAAATGGAATCCATTCTCTTTCCTCTTCTTGACATCCTTTTCCTGCTTGACATCCTTGACTTATATCCAATTTGTTGCCAAGTCCTGTTGATTTCATCCTGGTCAGATCTCACACACATGCTTTTTCACCCCTGACACTTCAATGAGACTGGTATAGACCTTTATCACCTCCTGCCTGGACAATTCCAATAGACTGCTGGTGGGTCTGCTTGCCACACACAGATCCTTCTTTTCTCTAGCCAATCATCCATTTGGCTATCAAAGGGATCTTCCTCAAATGCAGATCTGACCATGTCCCTCCCACCCCCACCCCTCTATAAACTTCAGTAGTTCCCTAGTACCTTTAGGATCAAATATAAAATCCTTTGTTTAGAGTAGGAGGCCTTTTATAACCTAACCCCTTCCCCCCTACCTTTCTAATAATTATCCCTTCTACATTGAGACTTTGCCCATGTGGTTTTGATATATCACCAGTTGGCATGAGAAATGAAATGGGGATTTGGGGGGAGTTTTACAGAAGCAGCATGTTGCACTCAAAGGCCAGGAGATGAAACAGAGTCTATGATTAAAGACTTAACCCACATTTTAAAATAAGATACTATAAACACCTCATGAAAGAAAATGAAAAGTCAGACTTCTTCTCTCTTATAGAGAGGCAAAAAATTTTACATAGATTTTCCAGATCCAGATTGTGTGTGTTTGTATTTAGCCACCTCGCCCCTAACCCCCTAGGTGTGGAAGGGATAACTGTGTTCTTATACCCCATACTTTCCTTTTCCCCCACACCTTTTTTTTAGTATTCTTGCACCTTATACTTTCCCCTCCTCCCAACATTCTTCAATCTACTCGCTGTTCCTCAAACAAGAAACTCTATCTTCTGACTCTGGGTATTTTTTTCTGGCTGTACTCCAAGTACAGAATGCTTTCCCTCCTTTTTCCAGCTCCTGGCTTCCTTCAGCTTCCAGCTAAAATACCACCTTCCACAAAAAGCCTTTGCTGATTCTCTTCAGTTCTAGTAACCTTCTGTTTATGATTTCACTGTATCCTGCAGAGAGAGACAGACAGACAAACAGAGACAGAGAGACAGAGAAAGAGAGAGAGAATATTCATTAAGTGTTTTCCAAATATTATCTCCTGTCCTAAAGGAGTTGACATTCTAATGGGGAAAGACAATATGGAAAGGGAAGCTTTTATTTTTTATTTTTATTTTTTATTTTTATATTTTTAATTAATTTTATAATTATAATTTTTTGACAGTACATATACATGAGTAATTTTTTATAACATTATCCCTTGTATTCATTTTTCCATATTTTCCCCTCCCTCCCTCTACTCCTAGATGACAGGCAATCCCATACATTTTACATGTGTTACAGTATAACCTAGATATAATATATGTGTGTAAATTCAATTTTCTTGTTGCACATTAAGAATTGGATTCCGAAGGTATAAATAACCTGGGTAGATAGACAGTAGTGCTAACAGTTTACATTCAACTCCCAGTGTTCCTTCTCTGGGTGTAGTTGTTTCTGTCCATCATTGATCAACTGGGAGTGAGTTGGATCTTCTTTATGTTGAAGATATCCACTTCCATCAGAATACATCCTCATACAGTATTGTTGTTGTTGAAGTGTACAGTGATCTTCTGGTTCTGCTCATTTCACTCAGCATCAGTTCATGCAAGTCTCTCCAGGCCTCTCTGTATTCATCCTGCTGGTCATTTCTTACAGAGCAATAATATTCTATAACATCCATATACCACAATTTACCCAATCATTCTCCAATTGATGGACATCCATTCATTTTCCAGTTTCTAGCCACTACGAAAAGAGCTGCCACAAACATTTTGGCACATACAGGTCCCTGAAAGGGAAGCTTTAAGGGTGGGGAGGATAGAAGTGATAGCCCTGGTAACATGGCTAGAGAAGTCTAGTAAGCACTATGGAACCTATCAGATTATCTGACAGGACAGAAGGCAAATGCAAATGCTAGAGGGAGACATGGGAAAATTGCACTGTTAAGGGCAACTGGGGATGCCTTAGTGCACAGAGCACTGGGCTTGGAGTCAGGACTCATCTTCATGAGCCTCAGACACTAACTAGCTGTGTGAGCTTAGGCAAGTCACTTCACCCTGTTTGCCTTAGTTTCCTCATCTGTAAAATGAGTTAGAAAAGGAAATGGCAAACCATTCCAGTGTTTAAGAATGTCCTAAAATGGGGTCACAAAGAGTCAGATGGCATTGATCAAGACAATGATCCGAGACAATTCCAAAGATTACATGTTGATGAAAAATGCTATCTACTTTTCAGAGAACTGAAGAACTCTGCAAATTGAAGCAGACTCTTAAAAAAAAAAAAAACGGTTCATATTTCATGTTTATTTTGGTCTGTGTATTTATTGCAATCTGGCTAATATAAAAATATGTTTTGCATGACTTCACAATATAATTGATATCATATTGCTTGCCTTTGCAATGTGTGTGGGAGGGACAAGTGGGAGGAAGAGAATTGGAAACTCAAAATAAAAAAAAAAGGAATATTAAAATTGTTTCACATGTAATTGGGAAACAGTTAATGAAATAAATTCTACGTAACACTATATATTTATATCCATCCGTCCATCCACCTCGATTGATCAGTTGATCTATTTATCTCTATTTAGGAAAGCACTGTAGAGGCCTGGAACCAAGCACGAGAAGGCCAGAACTGACTTACTAGAGTCCAGGGTTGTTACAGGAATAGTGTACAACTTTCTAATGAGGAAGAAATGGAGATGATGGTTCCAAGGGAGACAGCCTCCCAAGGTAGTCATGGATAGACAGCTCTATTTTGTAGGAATTTTTTTCCTTGGATCAAAGTTAATCTTTTCTTTTTAACTCATATCCTTTCTCCTACTTCTGCTTTCTGGAATCAAGTAGAACAATTCTATTCCTCTTCTAGGAGGCAGGCAGCCCTTCAAATTTTAGAACCCTGCTTTCAAGTCCTTTCCAATTCCTTTTCTTCAGACTTAACATCCCCAGTTCTTTCCTCATGTCCTGTGAGCTTGGGGCCTTTCACTAATCCTGATAGATTCTCTCCAACTTGTCAACTTTTTCCCTACATGGTAGTATTGAGAACTGACCATACTCCTGGAGATGTGGTCCCATACATAGACTATCTAATGCTTGGGCGTAGGGACTCTTTTGTGCTCATCTCTGTGCCACCAGTCAATTCAGCAAGCATCCATTAATTGCCTACATCCTGCCAAGTGAGTTCTGTGAATAGAAAGAGGTAAAGGAAGATCTTTGCTCTCAAGCAACTTTCAGTTCGCTCTGGCTAGCCCATATAAAAGCACTAATTTTTGCTGAATTGATTTTATTACCATCTCTCTGCTTCATACACACTAAACTCTTTCCCTCACTTTCTGTTCCTTCTGCTTATTGGAACATGTCCTGGCCATCTACAAGGTCTTTCTTGATTCCTCCACCTCCCCTATTATTACTGTGTAATTAATTTTTTACAGATTTTATATTCATTATGTTATTTATTTTTACATACTTTATATGCACCATATCATTTATTTTTAGATACTTCACATACATTATTAGTTTTTACATACTTTATATATATTATGTATTTTACATATATTATGTATTTTACATACTTTATATACATTATAGTATGTATTTTACAGACTTTATAGACATTATATGATTTACTTTTACATACTTTATATGTATTATATTATTATATATGCTTTAGTTTTTTACATACTTTATATACATGTTACGTATTTTACATATTCTATATGCATTACATCATGTATTTTAACAGACTTTATATACTATGTACCATATATTTTTACATGCTTTATATACCTTAGCTAATTTTACATAATTTATATACATTATATTATGTATTTTTACATACTTTACACACACATCAGTTATTTTTACATACATTATTAGTTATTTTTACACACCTTACATACATTATATTATATATTTACATATTTTATATACATTATACCACCTATTTTTACATAACTTATATACATTGTATTATGCATTTTACATACTTTACCTACATTATATTAGTTATTTTTACATACATTATGTTATTTTTATACACTTTATATACATTATATCATATATTTACATATTTTGTATACATTGTATCAGTCATTTTTAGTACTTTATATACATTGTATCGTTTATTTTGGACGTACTTTATATACATTTTATCAGTTATTTTTACATACTATTCAGATACACTTTGCCTCCGTGGGACTAAGCGCAGCATGGGTAGATCCCAGACATACTTATGGAGCCGGCCACGCACCCAGGCCACTTAAGTCTTGGATTCCGTGGTCTGGCCCCTTGTTAAAGGACCACTCGCTGAGCCTGGGAACCAGCCGTTCCTGCTGCCCATCACCGGGGGTTTTGTCAGAGAGAAGTGGCCACGCAGCATCCCGGTTCTCTGGACCCCCGTCTCTGTGAATCAGGGGGTCGCAGAAGCGCCCCAGCCGCTCTCTTGGGGGGCTCTCGCCTTTCTCCCTCGGGCTCCCACCGGACAACGGGGCAGCGGGAGAGCCAGCGGCACGGCCGAGCGTGACGTGCTTGTCTGCCCGAGGTGAGCCCGAAGTCCCCGGCTGCAGCCTCCGCTCCGGGAGGCCATGGGAGTCCCGGGGCGGAAAGGGGCCGACCCCTGGACTTGCTAACGTGTGCGGCGTTGCTGTAGCGATGGTTTAATTTGGTTTTCCAGTGGGGGGGAGCGAGATGAGAGGGAGAGGAAAGAGACGTCTGTCAGTTGGGAACAATTCAGCGTGACTCTGAGATGTGAGCGCGCCGGCTGGGCTCGGTCCCGGGGACGCTGCGGGATGCTCAGGGCGCGCAGTCCCGGACCCTTCCAGAGCCCGGGAGCTCCGGCAGACCACAGTGACCCCCAGCGGTCCCCGAGGGCAGCACAGTGGCCGAGGCGGGAGGCCGGGGGCGGGGAAGGGGGCGTGTCTCCTGACCAGAGGCAGCCACTCGCGTCCGAGGGAAGGAGGGGTTCTTGCTCTCTCCCTCTCCTCCCCTACCTTCCCCCCCCTCCCCCGCGGCTTCCCGCGAGATCCTGCTCTGCGCGAGCTGGGCCTCGGAAAGAGAGGGAGACCCTCCCCCACTAGGCCGCCCCCCTCCCGCCCCCCGCGCCGGGCCGGGGCTCCCCCCCGCCTTCCTCGGCTGCCCCTCACTTCCTGCTGCTGCCTCACGCGGGGAGCGAGCGGAGCGCAGCGCAGCGGGCAGCGGCGGACAGGCGGGCGGGCGGGCGGCAGCGGCGGGCAGGCGGGCGGGCGGCGGCGGGAGGCCAGCGCCCGGCGAGCCCGCTGCCAGCCTCCGCGCGCGGCGGCGGCCAGCGCGGCCGGGGCCGGAGCCAGGCGGGCCGGCTCCGCGCCTCCGCCCGGCCCGCGGGGCCCGGGGCCGGCGCACCGCTTTGTCTCGGGCGTCGGTCGGGGGGCCCGCGGGGCTCCCCCCGCCCCAGGGACGCCCCCTCCCGGGGCCGGCCCGGGGCCCGGGGCGGGGGGAGGGGGCCGGCCACCATGGGCCCCAAGCGGAGGCAGCTGACGTTCCGGGAGAAGTCGTACATCATCCAGGAGGTGGAGAAGAACCCGGACCTCCGCAAGGGCGAGATCGCCCGGCGCTTCAACATCCCGCCGTCCACGCTGAGCACCATCCTGAAGAACAAGCGGGCCATCCTGGCGTCCGAGCGCAAGTTCGGCGTGGCCTCCACCTGCCGCAAGACCAACAAGCTGTCGCCCTACGACAAGCTGGAGGGGCTGCTCATCGCCTGGTTCCAGCAGATCCGCGCCGCCGGCCTGCCGGTCAACGGCATCATCCTCAAGGAGAAGGCGCTGCGCATCGCCGAGGAGCTGGGCATGGAGGACTTCACGGCCTCCAACGGCTGGCTCGACCGCTTCCGCCGGCGGCACGGGGTCATGACCAGGAACGGGGTGGCCAAAAGCCGCTCCCAGCCGGCCCCCCCCACGCAGCCGCCCCCCCTGCCCCGCGCCCCGGCCCCGGCCTCGGCGGCGGACGGCGGCAGCGGGGGCCGCCGCTGGTGGGAAGAGCAGCTGCCAGCGCTGGCCGAGGGCTACGCCTCCCAGGACGTCTTTAACGCCACAGAGACCTGTCTGTGGTACAACTTCCTCCCGGACCAGGCCCCTGCCCTGGGCGGCGAGGCCCGGCCCAGCCCCCGGCGCGGCACCGAGAGGCTCATCGTGCTCCTGTGTGCCAACGCCGACGGGAGCGAGAAGCTGCCGCCGCTGGTGGTGGGCAAGCTGGCCAAGCCCCAGGGCTCGCGGGCCGCAGGCCTGCCCTGCGACTACACAGCCAACCCCAAGGGGGGCGTCACGGCCCAGGAGCTGGCACGCTACCTCAAGGCCCTGGATGCACGCATGGCCGAGGAGTCCCGCCGCATCCTGTTGCTGGCCAGTCGGCCGGCCGCCCCAGCCTTGGACCCCTCCGACCTGCGGCACGTCCAGGTGGCCTTCTTCCCCTCCGACACCCTGCAGCCCCTGGAGCGGGGGGTGGTCCAGCAGGTCAAGGGGCACTACCGCCAGGCGCTGCTGCTCAAAGCCATGGCCGCCCTAGAGGACCACGACCGTTCCCGGCTGCAGCTGGGCCTCACCGAGGCCCTGCACTTCGTGGCCGCCGCCTGGGAGGCCGTGGAGCCCGCCGACATCGCGGCCTGCTTCCGTGAGGCCGGCTTTGGGGGTGGCCCTGGGCCTGACCTGGACGTGACTCTCAAGAGTGACGAGGAAGAGGAGGAGGAGGACGAGGAGGAGGAAGAGGAGGAGGACAATGAGGAGGAGGAGGACGAAGAGGAGCAAGGCGAGGAGGAGGGAGAGGAAGAGGGAGAGGAGGGCGAGGAAGGAGAGGAAGAGGAGGAAGAGGAGAGCTCCTCTGAGGGGCTGGAGGCCGATGACTGGGCCCAAAGCGGTGGTGGGGCCGGAGGGAGCTTTCTGGCCTACGGCGCCCAGTACGAGCAGGGGGGCCCTGCTGTCCAGCTCCTGGAGGCCGGGGAGGACTCTGAGTCAGAGAGCGATGAGGAGGACGAGGAGGATGATGATGACGATGACGACGATGATGACGATGACGACGATGAAGACGACGAAGTGCCCGTGCCCAGCTTTGGTGAGGCCATGGCCTACTTCGCCATGGTCAAACGGTACCTGACCTCCTTTCCCATCGATGACCGTGTCCAGAGCCACATTCTCCACTTGGAGCACGATTTGGTCCATGTGACCAGAAAGAACCACGCCAGACAGGCGTCATCCCGAGCCCTGGCACACCAGAACTTGGCCTGATGAACTCTTTTTTTGGGGAGGGCGTCCCTGGCCCTGGAGCCTCCCGGTGCTGCCGTGTATGGGATTCCCAGGGTAGCTCTTTGAGGGACCAGGTGGTGATGGGGGTGGGGAACTGTGTCCAACTTGGGGTTCAGCTCCCTTAGGAAGTGCACTACACCCTGGCACCCTTTGGGACCTGGGTTAGGCCCCGTGTCTACCTGGGAGCTAGGCGGGAAGCAGCCCAGCCTCCTTCCTATTGCCTTGCCCTTCCCTTTCCTCCCTCCCCACCTTTTCCCTACCTCCTTTCCCAGCTGGCCAAGGGCTAGGATGCCTGCTGTGATTAGCAGAGGGGAGGTGCTTTTAAGGTGGTGAGGGTCCCTTATGGGCAGACCCCACTCTAAAGTGACCTATTAGTACTGACCAGCAGGGCCCCATCTACGGGGGGTAGCTGGTAGCGGGAAGGGGTGGGGGAATCGAGTCAAAGATATTTTGCTTGGTAGGTAGGAGGGTGCCAGCCTGCAGAGCCCCCCCTCCCAACCCTGTCCCCTTGGTCTCTCACCTTTCACTCTCTGCATGGAGATTTAGCACTAAGGAAAGGGGCTGTTCCCAGTAGGGTTCCTGGGGAAGGGGGCCTGAGAGGTGGCCCCAAGAAAGCACTTAAGAGACAGCATGGCAGCGGGCCCAGAGCTGCAAACCTTCACCAAGCCTGCCTGCCTGCTCCTAGGGCTCCCCCTGTCCCAAAGGGAAGCTGTTGAGAGAAGCACAGTTTCTTCCACCTCCCAGGAGGTGCTTTCTAAACTGCTCCTCCTTATCCTTTGATGGATTTCTTGCTGTCCCTGGGCTCCCAGCCTCCCTTGGGGGGCCCCCTGGCCCATTGCTGCAGGGGAGACTGCAAGAGTCCCAAGCATTACTCTTTCCTTGAGGTGGAGGGGGGTGAGGGGCTCTTGTTTCTCTCTGGGGCTTGATCAGGATCCCAAAGCTGCCACATCTTGCCTAGGCCCCCGTGCTCCCCCACCCTTCTCCCTCCTTATGGTACCTTCCCTAACCTACTGCAAGCTGACAGGGGAATAGGGAGGTATCATGACCTGCAGGGAGGGTGGTGGTGGGCCCTGGTTGGGTCCAACTACTCTCCAGCTATTTCTTTTCCTAGTCTGAATTCAATAAACCCTTCTGACCCCCTTTTGATGGGGGTTGGGTGTTTTGACAGCTGAGGGGTGATGTCCTTTGTGTCTTGGGCTTTTTTTTCCAGGGATGCCCCTCTCCATGGCCACATTGTTAGTGGTGGGGATCCAGGAGGGCAACAGGCCTGTGACACGGTTGTGTCCAGATCCTAGTGGGCCCGTTGTGAAGGTCTGGGAAAGAAGGTCTTGACTTGTGTTTTGTTTGAGGTCAAAAGGAGAAAGTAATTGCCAATGTCATCTGTCTTGGGGGGAGGGGATGCTTGGTCTGGGTTATTGTTAGGGAAGGCTGGATGTCTGGGTAAGAGGAAAGAAGTTCAAGACCTGTGCCTGTCACTCACTCGCTGTGTGACCTTAGGCAAGTCAAGACTTATTACTAAGGAAGGAAAGGAAAATGGAGTGTTCCCTGAGGGTCCGTGATAAGCAGAGGCCCTAGATGGCTTGATGTAGAGGCATCTGTGGAGACAGGGAAGTCCTCCCCCCATCTCCTTCATTGAAATTTTGCCATGAGAGATTCATTTCTTTAGCTAGTGCAGGAATTTCTAGTAGAGTGCAAAAATCCCCGCAGAGCCTTGATCAGGGAATTACATCTTAGCACTGGGGAACTGAGTCCCACTGGTGGTGAGACCCGTCCTCTGTAGTTGAAGGGGCCAGAGTTGAGAAGTGTGAGAGGCAGGGGGAGGGTCCCGAAGGCCTTCCTGTGACTTCAGCCATCAGATGAGATCTGTCCAAGTTGCTTGTCCTTGGGGTGCTTGGCCAGTGTGTGATACTTGATGGGGAAAGAAGTATCTTTTAGGAACTAAGATCTTGTGGTTTATCACTTTAATATTTGGGCCAATGGCTTCACTCCCCCAGGCCTTTTTTCCTTGTCAATTGGAAGTTCATAAGCAAGCACTAATTAAATACATACCAGATTGCGCTAAACCCTCAAAAAGAAGGGCAAAAACAGTCCCCTATCTCAGGGAGTGCAGGCTCGAATGGGGGAGACAGCAAGAGAGAAAACCTGCCCGGAAGGGGCAGAAGGCAGGTTGGGAAGGCAGGAGTTGGGATCTTTGTAGTCCCAGCCTTCATTTTCGAGACAGGGAAACTGAGGCCCAGAGAGATTAAATAACTTGGTTGGGGTCGAAAGGTAGGAGTTGGAAGGGACCTTTGCAGTCCCATGCTTTGTTTTCCAGCCCGGGAAACTGAGGCCCAAAGTTTTAAATAACTTGGTTGGAGTCGAAAAGCAGGAGTTGAAAGGGACCTTTGCAGTCCCAGCCATTGTTTTCCAGTCAGGGAAACTGAGGCCCAGAGAGATTAAATAACTTGGTTGGAGTCACAAGGCAGGAGTTGGAAGGGACCTTTGCAGTCCCGGCCATTGTTTTCCAGTCAGGGAAACTGAGGCCCAGAGAGATTAAATAACATGGTTGGAGTCACAAGGCAGGAGTTGGAAGGGACCTTTGCAGTCCCGGCCATTGTTTTCCAGTCAGGGAAACTGAGGCCCAGAGAGATTAAATAACTTGGTTGGAGTCACAAGGCAGGAGTTGGAAGGGACCTTTCCAGTCCCGGCCATTGTTTTCCAGTCAGGGAAACTGAGGCCCAGAGAGATTAAATAACTTGGAGTCACAAGGCAGGAGTTGGAAGGGACCTTTGCAGTCCCGGCCATTATTTTCCAGTCAGGGAAACTGAGGCTCAAAGAGATTAAATAACTTGGTTGGAGTCACAAGGCAGGAGTTGGAAGGGACCTTTGCAGTCGCGGCCATTGTTTTCCAGTCAGGGAAACCGAGGCCCGGAGAGATTAAATAACTTGGAGACACAAGGCCAGATTCAATGCTTTTTCATTGGACGGGTTATTAAGTGCCGCCTGTGTCCAAGGCATTTTGTTAGGGATTCAAAGACAAACTATACATCCCTCAGCAGGTCTGGGCTCTATGTGAGGGGGAGGGGGAGAAGGGCTTGGGCGAATGGAACCCCTCTGGGTGGGTCTCTCCCTGCCAAAGTCCACTGGAAATCTGCCTCGCCTCTCACCTTCCTAATATGCCTTGGAGCTGCCTGCCTTGGCTGCTGGCCAGCCCTGCCTCCAGCTTTGACCATGGTGGTTCACTGCCTTTCTCTCTCTGGTTTGAGAGGTATTAAAAATCTCAGCTTTAGATCAGAGGTCTTGGGTTTGAATCTCGCCTCTGCTACTCGATCTCCGTTGGCTGAGGTCAGCTTGACAAAAGGGGCTGAAGTGGCTGACTTCTGTGGGCCCTGGGATCTCCAGTGCTGCTCTTCCCAACCCCCAAGCTCTGCATCTACTCGGGGAGGCCAGTGGGGGGTCAGGGACTGGGCAGTAGGCCAGGCCGCTCCCTCTTCTCAAACCGGTTCGCCTGCTTCTCTGGTGCTACTTGGCAGGTTTTCAGGGGTTTGTCCCTTGAGCAGAGTTCTGTTCTCTTGCATTGCCTGGTAGACATGCTCACTGGGGTTGGGGGTGGCTAGAACCTCTCCTCCCCTTCCCTTCCTCCTCCCCATTGGTCCAACTTCAGACTCCCTTGGGAAGGCTTCTTTGTCCCGTTTCTGGAACTGCAGGGTGACGTAAAGCTAGGACGCCAGAGAGGTGACCAGACCTGGGACAGGGAGACCTTGCTCATCACAGAATCCTGGGCCCTGCGGTAGGCCACTTTAGGCCAGCTCCCTCACTTTAAGAATGAGGAAACTGAAGTGACTTGCCCCAGCTCCCAGGTTGTGATTGAGGAGGAAGAGGGGTTCCGGTTCAGAGAATCACAGATTTAGAGTTAACCTTCGAGGCTGCTGGTTCCAACCCCCTCACACTACCCATGACGGCTTCAGAATCTTACCTCTTAGCCTTCTCTTAGCAGAGAGGTTAAATGGCTTTATTCAAGGTACATAAGTTCTAGTGGACCTGAGATTTGAACTTGGGTCCTCATCTTTCAAAACAGTCAGGACTGTGCCTAAGAAAAGTTCCCATCTTTGCTCCTGGACTGCCACCAAATGGGGAAGTTGGTCAGAGACTTTTAAGTGTCCGGACCTAAAGCTGAGTCATCAGGGAATTTGGAAAGTCTGATTTTTTTTAATGGGCAGCTCTTTTTGGGGAACACTGAAATATCTCTGAGGGTCCTGTGGGATTTTCATCTGAAAAAGGAAGGAGGAAGAAATGGAGGGCCTCCTGTGGGGCCACTATGGCTTAGTAGCGTAGTGGGAAGAATGCCAGATCTGGGGAAAATGCAGTTCGAATCCAACCTGGTACTGTGGGCCAATTGTCTCTTAATCTGATGCTTCCTCTGTAACGGGTGGGTAATACAACAGCCCTGGTTTAGGATTGTTGGGAGAAAATCCTTTGTACACCTGAAATCACTGTAGAAGTATGAGTTAGTGGGATTTTTTGTGCCCAACTCCCAACCCTTACAGCTTCTTCAGGTACTGGAAACCAGGAGCAGTGCTCACCTGTTTTCCCCTTTCCCAGCGCTGATTAGTTTGAAAGACTAGGAATATGGTATCATGGGAAAAGGAATTGGATCGGGCATCAGAGGACCTGGGCCTAGTCAGGATAACAGGGGGTGGAACAGAGAGCAGTAGACTTAGTGTCGGAAACATCTGGATTTAAATTTTACCGGGGGTAATTGGTTATATAAGACCTGGTATTTCTGCAAGTTTTCAAGGTTTGCAAAAATCCCTCAAATGCATTTATCAGTCAGTACATCTTAGCCCTGGAGAACAAGGTTCTGATGGTGATAAGATCCCGGAGAGAAGGATGGGAAAAGGGAGAATTCCAGTGACTTTCCAGAGTTACTTCCATAGTCGAAGACTCTTAGTGGGTCATCCAGTGGCTTCTGGTTGACCGAACAAATCACTTTCCTCCCTATGATTGTTTCCTCATCTTTAAAATGAGAGGGTGGAGTTGATCCCAACTGGCTCTAAATAAGATATTCTTAATCTAGGATCTATGTTAGAGGATCATGGAACATGTATGGGGAAAAGAAATGACATCTTTGTTTAATAATGTCTAGCTGAAATTTAGCATTCCCTTTGGCGAGGAATTTAAAAACTATTATTTTGAGAAGGATCTCTAGGCTTCACCAGACTCATGGGGTCCAGGCTATCCCAGATGAATCAAGGGGTCCATAGGCTCCCTCAGACTGATCACGAGGGCTCAGGGCATGAGGTGAAGTTGATTTGTGCGGTCAATGGGAGGTCATGATTGCTAGAATAGACTGAAGATCTAAGCCAAATTGCTGACATCCCACTAGAACCCCAAGATTCTTCGGTGAGGAAGGTAGTATATCATCCCAATTTTACAGATGAGGAAACTGGTTCACAGAAGATAGAATGTCTTAATGTGCATGTGGATAGTTTTGGCTGCAAGATCTGAGTTTGAATCCTATTTCAGCTGCGTTAGCTAGATGGTCCAGGGCAAATCCCTACCTTCCAGGATTGCTGTGGACATTAAATGTTGTGAATGGGAAATGCTTTAAAATGTGGGAGTCGTAAAATTAGGATTACCAGTTTAAAAACATTTGATCGGTATATAAATACCAGCTGTTATAGCTCAAAGACAAGAGGTTCTCCCATCCCAGAACCTTAGAATTCAGAGACCAGCTCATCCAATCTTTTCTATACTCCTCCAATTACTTGAAAACCTCGTCAAAGGTTTATGAGGCAGTTGTGATTGCTAGGAAGTTTGTTGTTTTTTTTTTTTCTTTTTCTTTTTTCTCATGTCCAGTTGAGTTCTGTCCCCTCTGCAAAGTTTTTCTCCTCATCAAAATGTGCTGAATCCAATGGTCTCACGACACTGGTCAAATCCTGTGTCTGCAGCGAATCAGCTCCCAGTTCTTAAGTTTACACCCAAAAAGAAAAATGGTGGGATTGGATTTGAGGAAGAGGGAAAGGTCCCCCTTGCATTTCTCATCCATCCTTGGGCCCTCTGGAGCCAAGCAGAGGTAGTGGAATCTCATCTTACAGAGGAGAAGAACAGAGGTCAGTGTGATGAAACATCCTGTCTTAAGATGCTTCAGAATTAAGAGCAGGAATCAATCTCCAGTCTGGACCTGTTGGCTCTGCTGGGAAGCACTGGAACCAGTTCCGGTTTCCTGAATTTGCTGGTATCACTTCCATGCCTGGGGAGGAACTTTTCAGTGGAAAACAGGAAGGCTTTGGGGTCATATGGATGAGAGCTGATTTGGGGGCACCTCTCCTCCCCCCCATCAAAAAGGTCAGCTTTCTGAAGTCCCTCCTTTCTGGAACTAAAACTGTACTTTATCGCCTCTCAAATGTACCCCATGTTCCAGAATCCCCTAGCAAAACTTCCTGCCCTGAGGCACTGCTTTGTGCTGGGGCACTAGAAGCCACATTAAGGCAAAAATACCCAGCAGCCCACGGAAATCATTTTTAAGAGATCAGTGTATTCATTTAAGTGAATCTCCAACTGATTGCTTAGGGGTGGGTGGCCAGGGCACTAGAGATGGTTTTTTTGGGGGGGGTTCTCTGCCAATGCTGATACCAGCTTGCCAACTATCCCAGCTTCTCCCTCCTTAGAAGTCACTAGGTAATGAGCAAATCACTTGGTTTCCATTTCTGACAGTTCCAATTCCCGGACTATAGATCTGGCCCCTTGCTTGTCCCTTTGATTGCCTTTTTCCTTGAGAAAAAAAAAAAAAGCCATTGGGAAGAGATTTCACCCGCCCCATATTTTCTTCTCTTGGGCTGTTCAGCCCTGAATTAGTCCAAGCTTCCCCTTGTTTTTCCCTCCCTACCTAATTTGTGGGGGTTAAGGAGGTGGTGACAAATGCAATTTTGGAAGTTTTTCCTAGTCCTGCCTGGCACCCAATACCTTCATACTCCCCAGGCTCTCCTATTGAGACACCCCCTTTGATCCTGCCTCCTGGAAGAGTAGCCCCATGTATCACAACTTTCCGGCCCCCCTCAGGTTCCCCATTTTACAAATGAAGGGGACTTCCAGGCTTCCTTCTATTACAAAGCTTTTTGAACTGTGGGTCTTGCCCCCATATGGGATTGTGTCACTGAATTACGATCATCAGTGTTTGACTTGCACCCCTATTTTATATCCCAATATACCCCGGGCTCGAGTGAAAATTCCTCGGGTAAAAAGGGGTGGTGAGAGGGAAAAGTTGAAGCCCGGTAGTGTTCCAGCGAGGTCCCTCCCATTCGGATTGTTCGCCCTCACAAAGTCCCTCCAAGCTCGTCCTGCTAGGCCCCAGGCCCCTCCTAACTCGGACCTCCGGCGTTCGGAGGTCCATCCCTGCCCGTTGTTTCCAGTCCTTTCGGCCCCTATTTCGTGTTCTTTCCAGTTGCACCACGACCAGGTATAATGAACGGGACGGGGCTCCGCGCACTTTCCAGTTAGTAAGTACTCGGGCCTCCAAAGCACGCGCTCTGAGCAGGTAAACAATGCGCATGAGCAAGTTCTAGACCGGACAGATCAGACATGAGCCCCCCGGCGGGACGCGAAAGGCTTCCGGAAGCTGGTGGGCATTTATCGGCACTGGGAGGAGCCCGAGTTAGGGAAGGGGCGGGAGAGCACTCGGGGCGGGGGGAAGGGGGGGAGGAGGGCCAGAGTTCTTGGGGTGGGAGCTGGAAATGTGAGTCCTGCTCCTTCCCGGCCAGGCTCTAGGCAATTCCGGAACACTCTAAACTGCTTGGCAGGGGCGAAGAGAATTTCCTTCCCGGGAGTTCCCCATCCCAATACAATGTACAGATATTACTTATTAATGATGATTCTACTCTCTACCATCACCAAAACGTGGCCTTGTGCCCCTCTCCCGAGTGGTCCGTGAGTGCTGCTGGGGCTAACCCGGTGGGTTATCCAAGTTCAAGGCAGCTGGAGTCTTCTGGAGACAAAGCCGCAGCCCAGGAGAGGAACGCACTAATGGAATTTCAGGCACCGGGGATGAGCCGGTGGAAAAGGAGAGAGGAACCCAGCTCGCCCTCCACGCCCTTTATTCAGCATCACAATTGGTAATCCCTGGAGTCGGGTCCGAGCGCTGGGGATTTGAGCCCCCTCTAAAGGTCTGTCTCGACTCGGGATGCGAGGTCTTTGACTAGCTTTCTCGTAACTAGCCCAGGACTTTCTCCCCTCCCGGGCTTCCTTCCTTCCCATTGGCCGAGGCCCCGAGGGGCGGACACATCAAGTACTACAACTCCCGAAACGCCTCGGGGCTGGGGCAGCCGCCCTGGTTGCCATGGTTTCAGTAAACAATATGGCCGCCCCCAGGCGGGGTTCTAGGCTCGAGCTCAGCAGGCAGCGGCGGCCGCTAGAGACGGCGGGAGGGGCGGCAGCTGAACGGCCAGAGCTGTGGCTGGGGAAAGAAACGCGACCGGGGCTGGGGAGGAGGACCGTGGGCACTCATGGCGGGCGGCGTAGACGAAGAGATACTGCACCAGCTGTACCTGTGGGTGGACAACATCCCCCTGTCCCGGCCCAAGCGGAACCTCTCGCGGGACTTCAGTGACGGAGGTGAGACGGGGGGCGCCGAGATGGGGTGGGGGCGGGGGCAGCATTCCATGAGGGCGGGACCGGAGCCGGGCGGGAGCTCCCCCAAATGTGGGGGTCACCCCTCATTTGGAGCCCAGGGACTGAGCCGGGAGCCTGTCCTTGGAAAGCACCGGAGACCCCCGTCTTTCCCCAGATGTTTCCAGCTTCATTTTATGAGCCCCTCCCCGCTGATCCCCCATCCCACTGCCTCCCTCATCGCCCCATCCCTGACCCCGTCCTTCCCCCTTCATTCACGTCCGCTCCGTTCCCCCTTCCTCGTCCGTCCCTGTCCCGCATCCTCCTGTTCCTGTCCCATCGCACCCGCTCCTCTGAGCGTCTCCTCCCCTTTCCTTCATCCTCGTGTCTCTCCGCCCGCGCCCTCACCCCTTCCCGCCATTCTTCCCACATCCCCCAGTCTCCGTCCTGCACTCGGCCTCCAGCTTCCTCCAGCCTCTCCCAGCATCCATCCAGCATCCTTTTCTGCTCCCGCTTTTCCTATCTGTCCTGATGCTGCACGTCCCTCCATCCGGTCCTCTCCCCAGCTCTCCTGCAAGGTGGCTTCTGGGGTGTCTTCCAGCTACGACCTATGATCCTTGGGCCCCCTCCCACTTCTCCCTCCCCCTGCCCTGCACCCTCCCGCCCCTTTCTTGCCCCTTCTCCCTCACGAGCCCCCGATTTCGTTCTCGCAGTTTCCAAGGACTTGGCACGAAGGCTGACAGTCAGGGCTGGGGGGGGGGGGGACTGGGGGCCTTCTTCGGCTCTCCTTTGTCGGCTGTGCTGCGGGTGCGGGCCGGAGGACCCCTCCCCCCCGCGGGACTGCCCCCTTGGCGAGCGGTCTCGGCCGGAGCCTAGAGCGCTGAGCCGGTGACGCAGCCTGGCGTGCTCGCTGGGTCAGTGGGACACCGCCGGGAAAACAGGCTGCAGTGAGAGCGCGTGGCCAGCAGGTGGCGACGTGCCCTCATGCCCGGCCGGCCAGGAGCCCGCCTCAGCCAAGAGGAGGAGAGCCGTCCTCACCTCTCCCGGGGTGTGCGGGGGGCGGAGCCCCCTGGCTGGGACCCCGCGCCCGGCTCTCGCGCCCGGGCTGCGCGGCCTCCGGGCCCCCATTTGTCACTCCTGACTTCCCAGAGCGGGCTCCGAGGCTGCCGGGGTCCTCCTTGAGACAGAGTCCTCCCGATCGTCCTCCCGCTCCCTTCCTTCCCCTCTCCTCAGTTCTTCCTTTTCTCTTCCTCCCACTCTGTCCTCCCCCCTTCTTTCTCGTTCTCCCTCCAGTCTTTATCATCCTCCTCCTTCTTCCTCTTCCTCCTCCTTCTTCCTCTTCCTCCTCCCTCCTCTTCTTCTTCCTTCCTCTTCTTCCTCTTCCTCCTTCCTCTTTCTCCTCCCTCCTCTTCTTCCTCTTCCTCCTCCCTCCTCTTCTTTCTCTTCCTCCTTCCTCTTCCTCCTCCTCCTCCTTCTTCCTCTTCCTCCTCCCTCCTCTTCTTCCTCTTCCTCCTTCTTCTTCCTCCTCCCTCCTCTTTCTCCTCCCTCCTCTTCTTCTTCCTTCCTCTTCTTCCTCTTCCTCCTTCTTCTTCCTCCTCCCTCCTCTTTCTCCTCCCTCCTCTTCTTCTTCCTTCCTCTTCTTCCTCTTCCTCCTTCCTCTTTCTCCTCCCTCCTCTTTTTCCTCTTCCTCCTCCCTCCTCTTCTTCCTCTTCCTCCTCCCTCCTCTTTTTCCTCTTCCTCCTCCCTCCTCTTTTTCTTCTTCTTTCCTCTTCTTCCTCTTCCTCCTTCCTCTTTCTCCTCCCTCCTCTTCTTCCTCTTCCTCCTTCTTCTTCCTCCTCCCTCCTCTTTCTCCTCCCTCCTCTTCTTCTTCCTTCCTCTTCTTCCTCTTCCTCCTTCCTCTTTCTCCTCCCTCCTCTTCTTCCTCTTCCTCCTCCCTCATCTTCTTCCTCTTCCTCCTCCCTCCTCTTCTTCTTCTTCTTTCCTCTTCTTCCTCTTCCTCCTTCCTCTTTCTCCTCCCTCCTCTTCTTCCTCTTCCTCCTCCCTCATCTTCTTCCTCTTCCTCCTCCCTCCTCTTCTTCTTCCTTCCTCTTCTTCCTCTTCCTCCTTCTTCTTCCTCCTTTCTCCTCTTCCTCCTCCCTCCTCTTCTTCTTCTTCTTTCCTCTTTCTCCTCCCTCCTCTTCTTCCTCTTCCTCCTCCCTCCTCTTCTTCTTCTTCCTTCCTCTTCTTCCTCTTCCTCCTTCCTCTTCCTCCTCCCTCCTCTTCTTCCTCTTCCTCCTCCCTTCTCTTCTTCTTCTTCCTCCTCCTCCTTCCTCTTCTTCCTCTTCCTCCTCCCTCCTCTTCTTCCTCTTCCTCCTCCTCCTTCCTCTTCTTCCTCTTCCTTCTTCCTCTTCTTCCTCTTCCTCCTCCTCCTTCCTCTTCTTCCTCTTCCTCCTCCCTCCTCTTCTTCCTCCTCCTCCTTCCTCTTCTTCCTCTTCCTCCTCCCTCCTCTTCTTCCTCTTCCTCCTTCCCCTTCTTCCTCCTCCTTCTTCTTGTCTCTGTCTCCCTCCTTCCTCTCCCTTCCCTTTCTTTCTGTTTCCCACTGCCCCTGCCCACTGTCTCTCTGTTTCTCTCCCTCTTCCTCTCCTCATTTCTGTCCCTCCCTCCTCTGCCGTCCTCCCTCTCTTCCCTGGGGTTCCCCTCCCCCCTCCATGCCTCTCTCTGTGTCTCTCCCCTCCCCCTGTCCCCTCCAGTCCTGGCTGCTGAGGTGGTGAAGTTTTACTTCCCCAAGATGGTGGAGATGCATAACTACGTTCCAGCCAATTCGGTGCAGCAGAAAGTCAACAACTGGATTCACCTGAACAGGTGGGTTTGGCCTTGGCTTGGGAGGGGGCGGTGCTGGAGCAGGAAGAGGAGAGCTCAGGCTGAGGGGACGCCCCTCCCCCTTCCCGAGTGGACGTTGTCATCTGGATTTCTGGGTCTCCCGGGACACCGTGGGCATCTCTGGCCGCTGTTAGAACTCCGGGGAAGCCGCCCCGCTTGTCCCAGGGGATGTCCCAGGGGAGCAAACTTGGGAAAGTGTTTTCTGTGCTTAAAACAACAACAAAACCAGAGGATGCGTTCACAGTAAATTGGATTTAAAAAATCCCTCTGCTGCTTTTTATTATCTGGCCACCCTAACCCTCCGCCGCCTCTTCCCGTGGTCCCCACGACTGGGGGGTGCCCGTGGTGGCCCACTCCCACCCACCGAGGCCTCGTCTCTTGCAGGAAGGTGTTACACAAGCTGAATTTCTCCGTCCCCGAGGATGTGATCCAGAAGATTGCCCAGTGCTCGCCGGGAGTGGTGGAACTCGTGTTGATCCCACTGCGACAGAGGCTGGAGGAAAAAAAGCAAAAAGTGCAGGGGGTTGGCTCATCTCAGGTCCCCACCCTGCCTCCCCATCTTCGCCCCTGACCCCTTCCTCTCCCCTGCCCCCCTTCCTCTCTTCTAGCCCCTCACCCTCTCCCTTGGCCCCCCTTCCTCTCCCTTGGCCCTCCATCCTCTTTCCTGCCCCCCTGCCTCTATCCTGACCCCCTTCCTCTCCCCTGGCCCTCCATCCTCTTCCCTGCCCCCCTTCCTCTCCCCTGGCCCTCCATCCTCTCCCCTGCCCCCCATCTTCTCCCCTGCCTCCTTCCTCTCCTCTGGCTCCCCATCCTACATGTTGGCAGAGTACCAGGCTGCCTTCAAATAGGGTTTGAGGGTTTCCCCTCTCCCCACTTGGGGAAAGCCCCTTGCTTATTTGGGGTGGGGCCCCCGCGTATCTGGTTGGCCTCAAGGGGCAGGTGGGGGGGGGGAAGAGGGTGAGGGAAACACCAGGCCGAGTCCAAGGCCTGACTACCAGCGAAGGGGGGAGGGGGCCTCAGGCCCCCTCCTCCTCCCTCCCGCCCAGCGGGGCTCCAGGGACTCTAGCTGTGTTTCCCCACAGGAGCTCGGCCTCCAGGAAGGCAGTAACTATATGGATGTGGGTAAGTAACCTCCCGGTAGCCTCCAGACTGCCCTGGGCTTCCGGCTCCCGGGTCCTCCACATGGCCCAACGTAGGGGGGGAAGGAGATCGGAACCGGTCTTTAGCCGTGTCCCTGGCTCCGTGGGTGACCCTGGGCGGGCTGTAGAGGCTCAGTGGGCCTCAGTTTGAGAGCGGGAGAAAGGAGGGAACAGAGACAGAGACATATAGAAAGGACAGAGAGAGAAAGAGACAGAGACAAAGACAGACAGAGCCAGAGTCAGACAAAGAGAGGGGATACAGAGAAGGGAGAGGGAGGGAAAGAGGGAGGAAGACAGGGACGAGAGGAGTCCCTTGTGCCCCATCTCCAGGGCCACCCCAAGATGTGCCTTCAGGGGCAGCTGCTGCACAGAGCCGGTCCTGGTCCTCCCCAGAGGAGAGCCAGGCCACTTGTTTTCAGGGCGTTTCGAGTCTCTCTGGCCAGATGGGGTCCTTGCCCTTGGGGATCCCAGCATTGATGAGGAACAAGAGACAGATAACCAGCATTTATGTGGCACTTACTTGGGCCAGCTGTGTGCTGAGCTCCTCACAATTGTTATATTATCTAATACAATGACCCTGGGAGGCAGATGTCATATTATCCCCATTCTACAGATCAGAAAACTGGGGCAGAGTTCACATGACTTGCCCAGGGTTCCACAGCTGCTCAGTGTCTGAGGCTGGATCTCTGGTTCTTCTGACTCCCTCACACCCCCTTCTCAAAGTACTCATAAGACAAAGCAGACAACAAAGACAACTGGGAAAAACCAGAGACCTAGTGTGGGAAGCCTGCCGAAGTGGTGGCTGGAAGGGGTTAATCCGGGGGGCTTCGGGAGGAGGTGACTCTGGGAGAAAGCAGGACAATGCCTGGAGGAGGAGTGTTGGCCAAGCCCTGGCCCTTATTCCCACCCTGGATCAGAGGCTGGCCGTCTATTTCCATCCCCTGATTTATTGAGCTTCTCACTTTATTGATTTTACATTATTTTTAGAGCTTTATTTTTTGGATAAACTTTTGCATTTATTTTAAATTTAAATATGAAACAAGAAAAAAAAAACACCATTGCAAAACTCATTATAAATAGAAAATAGCTGATCCCCAAGAGAGGCTGGGTCTCGTCCATGGTTAAATGGTTGGTGAGGGGTGAGGCAAGACTTGAACTCACATTTTTTGACTTCAGATTCTGATGGGCAAAAGTAGTTGCTCCTGAGGGGTGTGTGCATGAGTGCCCATGGGGGGGTGCCTTCCCTCGCCCTGCCCTAGAGACCCCTGCATAAGAGCAGACCCTGCGGCCTCTCTCACCAGCCTGTTCCCCCACCCCCTGGCCAGGTTTTTCCCAGAAGCCCCGTGGGGATGGCTCCACAGAACCCCGGAAAGCAGGCCAGCTCAGGTAAGGGCGCGTCTCCCTGGGCAGCCAGGCTGTCTCAGTGATGGGGGTTTCTTGCCCCAGATTAACCTTGACGCCTCTGGAGGGGTCTGGGCTGGGGAGGGTCAGAAGTGGCTGGGGAAGAAGGGGGGAATCTGGAGGACTAGGGGGAAAGATGGGGAGCACTGGCTGAGAACCAGCCGGGATGTGTCTCAAGGACCCCCTCTCATCCCCAGGGGAGCCAAGTACAGCCAGGCCTTGCAAGGGGAGCCAAGCTTCCTCGTGCAAATCGCTGAGAAGGAACAAGAACTGCTGGCATCCCAGGAGACGGTCCAGGTGAGCCTCCGTCTCAAGGGGTTTATTAGATACCTCGTGTTTGCAAGGTGCGCCAGGTAGGAAAGCCAGCAGGGACAGTCCCTGCTCCAAAGAAAGGGCACTGATGGGTCAGGAGACAGCCTGGCAAGAGGGGATCTTTCTATTGATTTGGCAAAGTGGGCATGAGAAATTGGGGGTGGCAAATAATGGGGAAACTGAGTCAAAGCAGGATTTGAGAGGCCCCTCAGCAGAAGCAGCTACATCTCATCCCAGTATGTGAGATTGTCTTAGGTAAATATGTGATACACAATAAAGCACACATACACCCACACCTACGTCCAGATCTGTATTCCCATTGAAGTTGCATCCATTGACCCGCTCCTCACCCACAGCATCCTATCTCTATGGCTACACCATCTGTCCTCTGGCATGGACTCCAGCCCCTCCCCCCCTTCCCTCCGAACTCAGCTCAAGAGCCACATCCCCCACAGAGCCTTTCCTCGGCACCCTTCCCCCAGCACTTCCCCTGGGAAATGATTCATTTTACTTCCCACACAGCATGTACACATACAAGCATGCACACAGGCACATGTATGTTGGCACACATGCACATGGACACATGCATGTTGTACATAGATTTGTGCATGTGTCATTTACTTAGACTGACTCTGCCAGAATGGAAGCCCCTTGAGACAAGGGCCCTGCTGGTTCTGGCTTTCTTTTCCAGGGTCTGCTACAGAGTGAAAGTTAGTAAATGCCTGTCAAATGAATGGATAGATGGATGGGTGAGTGGATGGGTGGATAGTTAAATGGATGAGTAGAGAGATGAATGGGTGGATGGATGGATGGATGGATGGATGGATGGATGAGTAGATAGATGGATGGGTGGATGGATGGATGGATGGATGGGGTAGATGGATGGATGGATGAATGGATGAGTAGATAGATGGATGGGTGGATGGGTGGATGGATGGATGGGTGGATGGATGGATGGGTGAGTGGGTGGGTGGGTAGTAAAATGGGTAAATAGATGGATGGATGGATAAATGGATGGATGGGTGGGTGGATGGATGGATGGATGGGTGGGTGGATGGATGGATGGATGGAGTGGATGGATGGATGGATGGATGGATGGATGGATGGATGGGTGGATGGATGGATGGATGGATGGATGGATGGAGGGAGGGAGGGATGAATGGATGAGTAGATAGATGGATGGGTAAATGAATGGATGGTGGATGTGTATTAAATGGAGGGATGGATAGGTGGACGGGTAGATGGGTGGTTGAATGATCAGTGGCTTTGCCCAGCCCACTGGGAGAATGAGGTCTAAGCCCACTTGAAGCTGCTGGGCCAAGGTAGGGGATGAACCCCTTGCTGTCCTGGCCCTTCAGGTCCTTCAGATGAAGGTCCGACGCCTGGAACATCTGCTGCAGCTCAAAAATGTTCGCATTGATGACCTGAGTCGGCGTCTCCAGCAGGCCCAGCGCAAGCCGCGGTGAGCGGAGCGAGTCTGGAGACCCTGGGCCAGTCCCCCTCCCCCTGTAGCCTCCCTTCCTGGAAGTGCCGTTACCAACATATCCAGGCCCAGCTGAACAGACTGACCTGTTGTCCTGGAATCCTGCTCCCTTAGGCGTTCCTGCCCTGTTGTGGGCAGTAAGTGACAGCTCCGAGGCTCGGCTTGGAGTCTCGGAGCCCGGGTGGGAGGCCCCTGAGTGGGATCCAAGAGAACTCCTAAATCAGGACTTCTTCCTTCCCTTGTGGAAAGTCCCTCCAGCTCAGGAAGGGCGTTGAGCACCTTCCCAGAGACATTTGCCACATCAGCCCTGAGGTGTGGCAGACCCACTTACCACGGGACCAGCTGGTGCTGGGAGAGTGGGTGCCGAGAGGCACAAAAGTGGGAGGGGAAGTGGGTCAGGGCCACGGGTGCATTGGGGAGCCAGCCTTGTCTTCTAAGCCCGACAGCTTTCCCCATTTTGGACTCAGCCTCCTCCTCCCCTGGGCCAGGCAAAAGAGGCATCCCTTGGAATCTGGACACAGAGCCCGGACATCTTGCCTGCTTCCTGAAGCCCTGGCCCCAGGGGCCACAGAGGGCTGTTTGGAGAGCCCCTCAGCCTCCACTTGCTCTGGGAGGACATTGTCCCGGTCCTTCTCACCAGCTGCAGCTGGCTCGGCACTGGGTACCATCAGCCGAAGCCCTGGGCCACCTTGTGCTGAATCAGAGCAGGCTGTGCCAGGGCTTTCCAGGTTCCCTCCTTGCCCCGAGCTGCCTGCCTCCCCACCTCCAGCCTCCCTTCTTTCCTGTTCCCATTGTTGGCCAGAAGTGCCAGTGCAGGCCGGGGCTTCCAGTGGCCAGGACGTCCACACTAGGGGTTAGAGTGTAGATTGCCAGAAGCTCTGAGGAAGACCTCCGGCTCTGGACCGGCCCTTCTCAGTGCCGGGAAGCAGATGCCGCTGGGTCCTCCTGTCCCCAAGGTCCCCAAGGAAGAAGGGCCGGGTTAGAGAAGGATGCTGGGGAGAGAGAGCTAGGACATCCCCCCCAATAAACATGTATTGCTCCAGTAGTACTGATTGATCTTGTCTCAGCCCCTTGGGCTCCTGGATCCTTAGCATGCCTGCTTCCTATCTTTGGCCCCCCGGCTTCTGGGAAGTCGCCCAATGCTCTGTGGCACTGGTCACTAAACGACTAGCCCTGCCAGAATCTGGATGACTTAGCCACAGTCCCAGCGCCCAAGCAGGGGAGGTCAGGGGCTGCTGCTCAGCATTAGCGGGGCTAATTGTCCATCAAAGCCTTTGGTATCATGTAGAAAAAAAGCTGACTGACCCCTGATGAACCAAAGGTGAATTCTAACCTGGACTCAGAGCTGACCCCTACTTAAAACTGCTCAAAAATGGACCTAAGCTCTGGCCTAAGGCTGCGCTTTAACCTTGGTCGAAGCCAGATCTCCCTAACCTTTGCCAGAGATTATTTCCTTAGCCCTGCCAGAGACTGACTCCTTGCCCTGCTCACTGTTAGCCCCTGACCCTGGTCATTGATTGACCTCTAGGACTCCATGGGGTTTTGATCTCTAACTCTCAGCACACACTGGTTGCCCAACTTGGCAGCCAAGGTCTTCTGGGACAGTGGGCACTAGTAATAGCCTTGTGGCTCTGCTAGGAGCAGGAGTATGGGGGAAAGGGCAGAGGTCAGGAGACCAAATGGGAGAAATGGGATAACTATGGCTTGGCCCTGAGGCCAAGAGAGGTAGCTGGTTCTCCTGCAGAATTACCCATGATTCCCTCCTCCATTCCCTGAAAACCATTCTTGCCCCTGGCCAAGTCTCACAGATGCTACTGGTTCTCCTGCAGAATTACCCATGATTCCCTCCTCCATTCCCTGAAAACCATCCTTGCCCCCTGGCCATGTCTCACAAATGCAGCTGGTTCTCCTGCAGAACGTTGCCCTTGCCCAACATGACGGTGCTCTACCTACATCCAGTATTTGCGGCCATCTGGCCGGAGCCATCCCTTGCAAGCCTCTGTCCCCAGAGCCCTCCTGGCTTTGGGTTGCTAATAATTTCAGAGGCTGGAGAAACAACTGCCCTCTGCTAGCCCTTGCCCGCCATTGAGCAGCAAACGTTTTCTGAATGGATATCTCCATGGCAAGTCAGCAAGCATTTATTAAACCCTGTGCTAAGCATTGAGGTTACCGAGAAATGCACAAACAAGCCCCATGACATTTTAATGAGGGAGGATGCAAATAAACACACATATACAAGCTGTGGGGTAAATTGGAGTGTTGAGGGGGACCCACGCATGGCTTAGTTATCCAATGAGGAGTTGTTGCAGGATGGGGAAGAGCTGGCCAGCTCCCAAGATGGTCAAGGAAGGCGCTAAAAAACTTCGTGGACTCCGGACGAGTCCTGTACTTCCCCTTTGAAGGTGACCTCCCCCCTCTGTGGAGGTAATAGCACAAGTGAGATTTTTGTTCTCACACGATTACATGTAGAAAAAGACTCCATTACAATACCGTCCAAAAACACTTTTATTAAGTGCATTCTATGTGCTAAACACTGAGAATATAAGCAAAAAGAAAGACAGACCTCCAGAAGCTTCCATTCTAATGGGGCAGGTAGAGAAGTAGCCTAAGGAGTCCTGGATTGGGCTGGGTTTGAAGAGAGCATGACTGGGCTGGGCACTCCTCAAGAGAAGGAACTCTCCATTTGGAGGAGAAAGCTGTAGGAATGGGCGCAATGCCAGCAAGTATTATCTCTTGTTGTCATTTTTTAGACGTATCCAAGAATTCATGACCCCATATTGTTTTTTTTTTTTTTGGTAAAGATAGTGGAGGATTTACCCTTTCCTCCTTCAGCTTATTTTACAGATGAGGAAACTGAGGCAAACAGGGTTAAGGGACTTGGTCAGGGTCACACAGCTTGTAAGTGTCCGAGGCTGGATTTCAACTTCAGGCCTGGTGCTCTATCCACTGAAGTATCTGGATGATCTAGATGATTTCATCATGTAAGGTGGTCTTGAACCCAAAGTCTTTGATTCCAAGTTCAATGATTTTCCCATCAGTCACTGTGCCTTTGAAATCCTCCAGTGACTAACATTTTCTACCTGGCACCTAAAGCCTACTTCTAGTTTGGGCCCTGATGTTTGCCTCTCCAGCCTTCTTCCCCAGTTAGGGCTAGGGTTCAGATTTTATTTAAAGTTATGGCTACTGCTATGGTGACATTTAGGGTTAGACTTAGAGTTAGTGTCCAGGTTTTGTTTAAAGTTAGGGTTACACTTATTGTTATGGTTAAGGTTAGAGTTAGGCTTCAGGTTTTGTTTCAAGTTAGGTTTAGGGTTAGAGTTAAGGTCCAGGTTTTGTTTAAAATTAGTTACTCTTAGGATTTCACTTATGGTTAAACTTAGAGTTAGGGTTCATGTTTTGTTTAAAGTTAGGGTTACACTTATGGTTATGGTTAGGGTTAGAGTTAAGATTGAGGTTTTATTTAAAATTATGGTTACACTTAAGGTTAGGGTTACAATTAGGGTTCAGGTTTTATTTAAAATTGGGGTCCCTCTTATGATTATGGTTAGAATAAGGGCTCGGGTTTGGGTTTTATTTGAAGTTATAGTTAGGGTTAGGGTTCAGGTTTTGTTTAAAACCATGATTACTCTTACGGGTTCCAGTTAGGGTTAATGTTAAAGTTAGGGTTCAGATTTTGCTTAATGTTATGGTTACCATTATGGTTCCAGGGGTAGGGTTAGAGTTCAGGTTCTGTTTTATGTCAGGGTTAATCTGTGGTTTCTGTGAAGGTTCGGGTTGGAGTTCAGGTTAGTGTTAGGGTTGAGGTTTTGTTTAAAGTTATGGTTACTCTTAGGGCTATGGTTAAGGTTAGAATTATGGTTTGGATTTTATTTAAGTTATGGTTTGGAGTTAGAGTTAGTGTTCAGGTTTTGTTTGAAGTTCTGGTTACTCATAGGGTTCGATGGGTTAGATTGGGGTTAGAGTTAGGGTTAGGATTTTGTTTAAAGTTAGGATTATTGTTATGGTTTCAGTTAGGATTAGCTTTAGAGTTAGGTTTTGTTTTTTATTTCCTGTTATGGTTACAGTTAAGAGTTAGGATTTGGGTTTTGTTTAAAGTTAGGGTTCCCATTATAGTTATAGTTAGGGTTCAGGTTTTGTTTAAAGTTAGGGTCACGGTTAGGATTAGAGTTAAGGCTCCTTGTGTCCCAGATAGGCTCCTTCATTCACTGTTCCCTGCTTGAGCTGTTGTATTCTTCCACTCCTGTTTTGTTCCTCTGGCTTCCCCCATTTTAGAAGTTCTCCTTCCTTCTCTTTGTCTCCTTCCCGGCAGTCTCACGCCGTCTCTGAACAACACACTGCTCCCTGGGCAGCCCTGTTTATTTAGCCTTGAATCCTCCCCTGCTTTGTGTTCTCCCCTCCTGTTTTGTGTTTAGCTTCAGGATGCCAGAGACCACGTCTTCCTTTCTGTGTCCTTCAGCACAGTGTGAGCACCTAGTCCATAAAGATAACAATGAAAGGAGGAAAACACATTTATTAAGCAATATTTGCTAAGCTTAGCTGGGGAGACATATACAAAAGAAATGTGGATAGGACAGGCTGGAGTCAAGAAGGCCTGAATTCAAATTAGGCCCCCACTCAGTGCCAATGAGCAATGGGCAAATCACTTAAATGCTGTCTGCCTCAGTTTCCTCAACTGTAAAATGGGGATAACAAACCACCTAGCTCTCAGCATTGTGAGTTCTAAATGAGATATGTGCACCAAGGTGCCAGTTTGTCCTCCATTCTTGAAGAGGACCGAGGTGACGGCACTATGACGGGATGGAGGTACATGGTGTCTGAGCTCAGGAGGCCATACCGCCAGCAGCCACGTGAACATTTGGGGCTGAGATGGCTCTAAATTTGTGCATCTTCTGTTTCCTTGGAGCGATGGCAATTCTGCATCACTCACAACCCCTTCTCTACTGAGGGCACACCATGCTGGGAAGAGCTCCTGCAGGGAGTCCCATGCCCATTCCAAAGTTCTTAAGAGACTCTGAGGGGGTCCGTGGATCACTTCTTCTGACCACCACACCCACGAGTGTTTGCTTTCTGAGAGTCCTTCATAAAATTGTCCTTTAGGCAAGACATTGGAACAATGTGGCCAGCCAATTGGAGTTCCAGTTGAGTTGGAAAGCTTGACCTTTCCACTTGAGAAAGGCCCTCAGGGTCTGGTACCTTCTCCTGCCAGGTGATTTTTTTTTTTTTTTTTTTTTTTTTTGCTGGGGCAGTTGAAGTCAATTGACTTGCCCAGAGTCACACAACTAGGAAGTTTAAGTGTTTGAGGTCGTATTTGAACTCAGGTCCTCCGAGCTGGTGCTCTATCCACTACCCTATCTAGCTGCCCCTACTTTTCTCTTTATAGAGATGGACAATGGAAGCATCCTTGAGCTTCTGGGAGATAACTCCTCTTGTAAGAGAGCTTGTGTATAAGCCCTGGACCCCCCTACCTTGTAAAACTCAGCTGGGATAGAATCAGCTCCGGGCATTTTGCCAAAGGAAAGGAGCTAAGGGCACCCCAATCTCTGCTTGGGTTTTCAGAACTTCAGCCAGTGAGGAGGGACCAGCTTCAACCTGAGGTAAAAGGTCAGTGGATTCAGCACTAACTGATGACAGTCTGTTGAGAATCCCGTGGAAGTTTCTGGCCCATTGCAGCAGGACTGCGTCCCTCTCCCTGGTCAATGTGGCCCTATCAGCATAGAGTAGTCTTTGGCCCATCAGTGGCCTTCAGCGAAGTATAAAAGTTACTATCAGCAGAAAACTGAATTTCCTCGGCCTTCCCAGCGGCCCAAGAGTCCCGAATGTCCCTAAGCTTTGCTGGACTTTCGCTGCCAGTCAGTAGTAAACTGTCCAGGCTGAGGGAAGCGCCCTCAGCTGCTGACATGAAGTCCTCTGGCAGTCATCTTGCCCTGGGGCCATAGCTTGGACATTTAGCTGATGTCTGGGATCCTTTGGGCGCTCCCCGCCAACTTCGCCTTTTCCTTCCTGTCTGTCTTTCCTCCTTACAATGCCATGTTCTGTTCAATGCCAATGGTATATCCTCCAAGCTTTCCTGTGTTTAGGTAAATGGAGGACAGTGTTGGGGATGAGAAGGGGTCTTCAGCAGTGAGTGACCGACCATTGACTCCATTCTGGTAGTCGCTGTCTGTTCTAGCATTCAGGTCTCCAGAATTATACGCTTCTTCTCTTCCGGCATATTGCTGAGGGTCTTTACAGAAAACCCGGCATATCCCTGGGGAAAGGGGACCAGCCTTGGGGTGCCACGGATTTCTATCCTGCTCTTTAACTAGACAAGCCCCCTCATCTCTGTGGGAGCCCTGGTTTCCTCATGGGGAAGATGTATAGAATAATATTGTACTACCGACCTTGTGGAAATCAAATGAGATAATCATATAGACGAAGGGCTTTGGAAGCTCAATTTAATGAGATTAAGAAAAATAATATATTTCTATGATGGTTTTTAGGGTTTACAAAGGACTTTGCTCACAGGATAGGAAGGATCTGGAAAGAGAGAAAAGAGGGTATACCAGATAGCCTGAAAGAGCAGGAAGGGCTTGAGGAGAGCAGTCAGGTACAGGAGGCCTGGACCTAGAACATGGGAGCTGAGAGCAATCTCAGAACAGGACAACAATCGACAGCAGCATTTACACATGCTTCAAGGTAACGGAGCAAGAGGGGGGCTGTCGTGATCCCCACTTTGCAGATGAGCTCACTGAAACAGAGGAGGTGACCGGCCCAGCTCCCACAGCTGGCGCGTCGGGCTCCAGGGCCGTTGTGAACTCAGAGTTTCCTGATTCCAGACTCAACACACTATCTACAGGGAGGTCAGAGCCTGAAGGGACAGCAGGTGTCTGACAGCTCAGCCCCTTCCCTGAGAGACAATAGGCCCAGAATGAAGGGGCTCGGTTAAGGGACTCTGGCAAGGAGTAACCCAGGCAGCCCGGAATCCAGGTGTCTTTGAAAGTGTACATGGGACACAGGGGAGAGAGACTGGAGGGGACCCCTGGGGCTGGTCACCGAGGAGCAAGAATCACTAGGTCACTAGACTGGAATCCTGGAGGGGACGACCACACAGAGACTGGCTCTTTCCACCTAATGTTCAGCAGACACTGAGGCCACACAGGGACTCCATTCTAGCTTCCTGACTCTCTACCCAGGTACTGTGGTAATTGCAGGAGTCTGTTTTCTTTCTAGCTCTCTTCCAGTCTCCCTCCTTCCTTCCTTCCTTCCTTCCTTCCTTCCTTCCTTCCTTCCTTCCTTCCTTCCTTCCTTCCTTCCTTCCTTCCTTCCTTCCTTCCTTCCTTTCTTCCTTCCTTCCTTCCTTCCTTTCTTCCTTCCCTCCTTCCTTCCCTCCTTCCTTCCTTCCT